>NW_023270277.1:341172-341370 GCF_011800145.1 Mirounga leonina
CACGAGGGGAGAGGGACCCAACCACGAGGGGAGAGGGACCCAACCACAGGGGGAGAGGGACCCAAGAGTGAATGGAGAGGGACCCAACCATGAGGGGAGAGGGACCCAACCACGGGGGGAGAGGGACCCAACAGTGAATGGAGAGGGACCCAACCGTGAGGGGAGAGGGACCCAACCACGGGGGGAGAGGGACCCAAC
>NW_023270277.1:341380-367562 GCF_011800145.1 Mirounga leonina
AACCGTGAGGGGAGAGGGACCCAACCACGGGGGGAGAGGGACCCAACCGTGAGGGAAGAGGGCCAACTATGACCATTTCCATCTGGGACAGGAGAGCTCTTCCATTCTGAGGAGGAGTAAATGGGTGTAAACAGGCTAGGAAGAGCGGTGCGGGTGGTGGTCCAACCTGATGGGCTGGAGGTTGGGTTTGGAAGAAACGTCTACCATGGTAGCAGGCATCAGGGAAAGGACCCTTGCATCAGGGCAGCCCCACACATCCTTAGTACTACTGTCTGAGCTATTAGCATGATCAGTACGTGTCACAAAGCAAAACAGGCCCATCATTCACCCAGGATTCACCCTTAATTCATTACAAAATGAGCGATTTCAGGAGATTATATCATGTCTATCAGAGCTCCCAGGGGCAATCCTGGGATCTGCCTTTCATGTGCACCTCACTGGGCCGCAGGCATGAAAACCTCAGCAGCCTCCTGTGTGTCCCTGCCATGGTGCATCCTGATGGCCTCCATTCAACTCTGAGATTGCTCTTTCGCTACCTAACATGCAAGTATCTGCAATGTCCCTGGGGAAGTGTTCCAGAAGCAAAGGGAAGCTCATTCCACTCCTCCTTTAGCTGCATTGTCTGAACCCACCTGCATCAAAAATAGTCATTTTTCAGGGAACTGGTTTCCTGGGCTCTTTCACGTAGCCCTTTCCTCCCTCAACCAGAGCAGGTCAGCCTTGAGATGGGGAGCCGCTTCTTGAGGCACAGGAGGGAAATCATAGGCAGTAGTGTGAGCACCAGAGAGTCTTGTGGAGGAGCAGATAAAGCCACACAGCATTTTCACATTCATTCCCTTATTTCTGCACTTGGCACGTGGGTGCGGAGAGATGAGGAAGGAGAGGAGCCATGTGCCCAGTGGCTGCAGACACAGCTCAGAATGTGGTCAAGGGCCCAAGACTGGCCACACCAGGAGACAGAAGCTAGAGTGGGGGCAGCTTCTTCAAACCTGAGTAATGGATGCACACTGTATTTATTTCTTTTAAAGGTTTTATGTATTTATTTGTCAGAGAGAGAGAGCAAGCAGGGGGGGCAGCAGAGGGAGAGGGAGAAGCAGGCTCCCCACTGAGCAGGGAACCCAATGACGTGGGACTCAATTCCAGGACCCTGGGGTCATGCCCTGAGCCAAAGGCAGACGCTTAACCGACCGACTGAGCCACCCATGCGTCCCCAGATGCACACTTTAAAGTAGAGACATCTCAGTTTACCCAAATAAATGGACCCAAGTCCACGGAACTTAATTTGTGAACTATTGGCCTAAAAGACTAAAATTTTATTTCATGCATCTGTCAATTACTAAGCATCAAAAGATAAGCCTTTCAAACTAGTGCAGTAAAGTCAGAGATTATCGTGCAAATGGCATCACAGTTTGAAGATATCTCACTGCAGACCTGGGCTTCTGCTACCCTCGCACCCAACTTAGCAGTGGCAGACCCAGATTTGGGGCGAGCATTCCTAGCACACACTGCAGAGCTCTGAGGGAAAGAACAGGAGGCTGTGGACCCCACAGAGCAAGGGCCCCGAAGCCTCAACTGCATCAGCTGCAGGGAGAGCCGCCTCAGCCAGCGAGAGACGGCGCGGCCAGGCCACTAATACCTGCTGCCCCTTCCATGCCAAATAGCTCGGTCTCGACTGAGGACGTGTGAAACAGATCTGGAGGACAGGGATGTGTACGCGGGGCCAGAGAGTCAACACAGAGACACTTCCCGCTACTTGGGTCCAAACACAGAAACCACAGGCCCCTGCAGTCATGACTCTGACTTGCAAATTCTACACACAGAGCGTCCACACATGCTGGGATTGCCCTGTTCCGTCAGCCCGCCAGGGACAGTCCGCGCGGTCCCAGTCTTGCTCACTGAGAGCCCCGGGGTGACTCAGGCCCCGGAAACCTGCTGCCTCCCCTTACAAAGTACCACTTCTCCTGCGGAGTGGGCAGAGGAGTCTCTGTTCCACCCCAAGCAGAACAGGCAATGTCCTATTCATGTCACCGAACTGACCCCCAAAATCTGCCCATTTGCCTTCATCTGGATTAAACTTCTTCCACACCCTGCCCCCTCAGGTCTCACTTCAACTATGATGCTGTGGTTGACAATGGGAAGCAGAGTGAGCTTTAAAACGAGGCAGTGTTAACGGTTTTAAGGACCTGGGAGCACAGAGCAGTCAGCTTGGGAAATTGGGGTCTCACCAACAGGCTGGTGGCCCCCGGCTCTGCCACCCTGCAGAGTGGCCTCAGGGCAGCACCAGGCAGGTGGGGCAGCTCTGATGTTAAGGCACAGCAGGGGCAACTTACCGTTCTGCCTGTCGCCGTCCCTTATCGGGCTAGGCTGGAGTTTATTTTTACATGAGTTTTGTACAAAAGTGCGTGTAAATATGTCATTTCCAAACCTGATCCTGGGGAAAGAGGAACTGATATGTATCAATACCCTGCAGTGAACACCGTGTTTGGATTCAGTGGATTGATCAGGTTTCATTTACAGAGGCTCAGGTTTCCAAATCGTGGTTCCCTTGTTGTCGACAGTCAAAACCTAACTGACATGCATGTTATTTTAGGCAAGCTACCAAAAATGTGTGGACAGGAATCGATGTAGTTTCAATGGTGAAATGGGCAAAACAGTTCAGTGCGCTCCTTTCCCCCCAACATCTTTTCTTTAAATTTCTCATACACTGGCTCTCTTTTCTCCCCCCGAAAGTACAATCCCACTTGTCTTCCTTCTCTCTCCCTCCAGTAAACTGCACGGCTGTGTAGGCAGCTCGCACGGCAGACGGAGTGGCACCCCTGCGTGCTCCCCTCCCTGGCCCAGCGTGGTACCTCCCACAGCACTAATCACAAAACATGTGACCATAGAGCCAATGACTAACTACATCTTCAATATATGAATAGACATCTAAAATAAAATAAATTTCATTTGTATTTCCTATTCTGACACCAAATTCCAGTGGGCCGGTGGGTGGGCCTCCCCCCAGATCCAGCTCGGCTCCCATACCGGCCCGACTCCAGCCCGACTCCAGCCCGACTCTGACACAGACTCTCCAGAGCTTCAGATCCCAGGCCCAGTCCTGCAGGACCCCACACTCCGGCCGTCAGCCGGGCATCCAGATCTCCACGCGTGCTTTTGACCGACCAGCCACTGACCCTGTAGCCTCTGGTTCCCCCGACTCCCAGTGTGGGTTGGGTTAACTTGCCAGGACACCCCACAGAAGTCAGAGAGACATTTGACTTAGTAGATTAACAGTGTGAGAAAACCACAGGCCCATAACTGCATCACTTGGGTAAAGGCTCCAAGTCACCAAACTGGGCCTTCATACCTGACCTGACCGCCGTTCCAACCTCCCCCGAAAATGTGAGTCTTACCTGGTCGGTCAGCCACTTTCTGATCAGCACCAAGGAGGCCTCTGTCCCCCGGGCCTTCTCCAGCCCCCAGCGGAAGACGAAGCCCCCTGCCCTTCCCCCAAAGGAAAGGTGACCTTGCCTGAAACAATCCTTTCTTCACTTTTGCCTGTAACTTCCTTGCCCGCCCTCCTTCCAGTAAAAACCATCCTTTTTGTACAAGTCCTCCAAGCTACCCTCCACTTGCTAGACAGGATGCTGCCCCATTCATGAATCCCTTCATAAAGCAAATTATCTTCAAATTTACTAGGTTGAATTTTGCTTTATCACAAGGCAGATGGAAAAGATGCAGAGGGCAGGTATGGGGAAAGGCACGGAGCTTTCTCGCCCTCTGAGCACCCTTCCCAAGTGTCCTGTATTCACCAGCCCAGAAGCTCTCTAAACCCCGTCCTTGGCTGGGGTTTTATAGAGGCTTTATTCATTGGCATGGCTGATTAAATCATTGGCTCTTGATTTAACCTCCAACCCCTTTCCCCTGCCCTGAGGTCAGGCAGGTGGGACTGAATGGTTCTAACCCTCAAATCTCAAGACTGGTCGCCCTGGCACCCATCCCCTATCCCCAGGAGAGTCCCACAAGTCGCTTCATTAACAAAAGACACTTTCAACTCTCTTATCACTTAGGAAATTGCAATACTTGTAGGAATTTTTTGCCAGAAAGTAGATGAAGACCAAGTATGTATTTTTTATTGTAAACCATAATATCACAATATTAAACCAGGTTCCTTGCAGTTTCAAACCTAATTACAACGGAGAATTTTGACCACTACATATATATTTTTTCACTGTATCATGTTTTTATAATATATTTATGATATATATTAGCATATGTATAAATGTTACAAATATGATTTTGCCAAGAGAAAAAAACACAAGTATTTGCACACATTGTGTGCATTTCACTGTAAATATTTGAAACAAGAGCGTGCTTGCATGGTGTGCCCCAGAGCTGCATTTGCTGGGGAGCACCAGCGCCTTGGCCCTTCTCCCTGATGGCGCACACCCCTGCACCTGGGGGCTCCCGCGCTGATTAGGCCAATGAACCGTAAGCAGAAATGACAGGCACCGCTTTCAGGCCCATCCCTCCCCTGTGCACAGCTCTGCATACCCTGGCTCTCTCCCACTTGGGCCCTAGGAGATGGAGGCCGAAGGACAGAGTGTCCTGTCCACTGCGCTCCCACTGGGGTCAGACAGCCGAAGGGGGGGTGAGTGCTTACGTAAGAGCAGCTAGCTGGCCCTACCGGGCTGCTCCCATCAGATATTCACTATAACGGAGGGACGTGGGATGAATGGCCTGACTTTGCAATTAACTTCAAAATTAAGAACAACGCGGCTGAGGAAGTCAGGGAGACTTTCTCGGCCCCGCGAAGCTCCCTGGCAGAATGGGATGCATTCTCACGATGAATGTGAACGATGTCAACAATCTGGAGTGTGTCAGATCCCAATAGTATTGTGCATCTTATTCATTGATTCAAAAACATGAAGACATCTCTATTCCTGGGACAGATCTGAGCTACCAACTGTTAAGTGCGGGAGATAATTTTGTCCAAAATATTTGGCAGACACGGCATTCTAACTTCTCTTCTTGCGAAGAAGTAACTGCCTCCTGAGCAATCTCCCCAGGTCATGCTAGTCACATAAAAAGAGTTAAGGTTGAAAAAAGGTGAAATTCTCCAGGTTGCCCAACAATTTACCAAATTGAAATATCAAATACCAAATAGAAACACCAAAACATAACTCAGACTTAAGTATTTATTTTTCTCTATATGAAAATTATAGCCAAGTAGAATAAGATACCTATGTGTTTATTCATACAGATTTGCTAACTAGAACTGTGGTTTTCAAATATAGATTTGGCAAAAAGAATTTTTTTAAAAGGCGATCTGAGCTGACAGGGGCCCAGGGTCCTTCAGCAAACAGGTGGTCACAGATGAGCTAATAGATGTTCTTACTCAAAATTCCGATCCACTCAAGTCTCAGGGGAAACCTCCAGAAACCACAGGTGATGCTAGAATTTTGCTGATCAGGTGGGTTCAGGTCTGTACAATTCACACTTCCTGGCAACCTTTCGCCCACATCAATGAGGTAATATTTTCAAAACGACTCTGAAATGCATCTTTAATGAATTAAGTACAACACACCTGCAGATGATTGAAGTAACACATACCTTTAGGTGCAATCTTGAGCTCTCAAAAACCACACGATTGTTACGGCAATCAATACCATTGTCATTCTGTTTTCCCGAAATATGGGCTTTGTGCCAAGCACATCTGTCTTGATAGAAAGAAAATCATTCTTTTCCAACCCTGCCACTCTGCTGGAATACCCTTTTGAATTTATAGTTCAGAGCAAGCCTCTTAATTCTTTTTTTCTATAGACTTCATGCTTTTATAGATTTATCCAGAGAACAAATTGGAAGAGTCACTTCAATTCTCTAGTAAATATTTACTGGACATTATTCCAGGTACTTTGGGGAGGACACAGAAATAATGGTAAGCCATTAAAATAACTAGCAATATTTTTGTAGTATTTTATTTTTTGTGTGATCTGATTCCTTCCTCCATGGAAATTATGATAGATGATAAAATTACATAGATGATAAAACAGCATTTAAAGAGATGCTTAAAACCACAGTAACACGCATGAAAGCTAGTTAAGTAAGGTCAACATGCCAGACTCCAAATAAAATGTGTGCTTTCTATGATTTTCTCTGATTTTTCCAGCAACACTGTGGGGAGGTATTAACCATCCCTTTTTCCAACAGAAACTCAGGGTCAGAGAGGTTGGGCATTTTACCAAAGTTCAAAAAAAGCAAACAGAGCCAAGATATAGAATTAGGTTAAGAATGAATGAAATTTCACTCCAATTCAAGGACAAGAAGTTCTTTTAAAAAAATAATCGAAAGCACTGAGCCACTGGACAGCTGGTGTACTGAAAGCCCGTTTGGCGTGAAGAAGGACGGGAAATGCGGGAGAAGATCTGGGAGGGGTGGGTGAGGGAGGGCCCAGGCCTCCGAGAACCCCAGGAGCATGCCCCCGGGACCGCCGTGTAGCAGGTGTGTCCTTCCTGAGGCTGACCCGAGGGGCCTACATGCAGCCCCTCAGTTGGCTTTCCCAGCCTGTGCCTGGCGTCCCGGCTCTGGGATCGCCGTAGAATCCAAACAAAGGACACTTGTGAGCCGTGAAGGCTCCAGACCAGTGTGTGTAGCTCTGGGGGCCAAAGGGAGACGCTGAGACTCCCAGCAGTGAGCCAAGCGTCCAGCTTGAGGCTCATTTGAGAGTCACAGGGTTGAGGAGAACGGGCCTCGCTGGCCTGTGTGCGGTGAGGAGGTGGACAGTTGCCCTCTGTCTGGGCCGACTACGTGAACTTTCTGACAAATGCAAAGACCGGAGGCCTCCCAGTCTGTTTGCTGTTCCAAGGGCCTCGCTGCCTCCCTGCCCCGCAGCCCTGCAACCTCCCGCGTCATTACCTCAGGGTACGTGTCATTCCGGGATAAATACTTGTGGGGGGCCTGGTGCTGGCAGCAGGGGGTACAGCAGGGAGGGGAAGAGGGCAGATACCGAGGGAAAGCCACTTTGAAGAAGGGACAGCTGCCCGAATATGAGGGATAAAGGTGTGGGTGGGGAGGGACGTGACAATGCGGGGTCTCCCACAAGCCTGATTCCCGAAGAGTGGGCCCGGAAAGACCCTCTGGGCCAGCTTCCTCAGCTCAGGTGCAGTCAAAGAAGTGGCCATCGCCCCTGGGCTCTGCCCAAGGCCTGCTTTCCTGGGCAGTGGAGAGCAGGAGGGAGAGGCCAGGTAGGGGCAGATGGGGTGGAGGAAGGCTGGCGAGAAGCCGGCCCATAGGATTTGGCAGCTAGCCATCTCTGGAAGGGTACAGATAGCAGTAGCGAGGCTTGATTCCAGTTTTTGGTTTAAGCAGTTGGCTGGAATTTGGGGCCATGGTTAAAGATTCAAAGCCCTGGGGCAGCTGGACATTTGGAAAAGAGGTTGCGTTGGTCATGTTTTGTTCGTGCTGACAGCCAGTGGACGCGGGGAAGTGCAGGTATCTGGCTGGCTTGGCCTGCCTTCTGGTAGGGGCCCGAGGACCCGTTCCAGAGGAAATGGCACGTGCGCCGAGTCTCTGCCTTTGTGCCGTCCCCGTGTCTGCATCTTCACCAAGGCCGAGGAGGCCGCAGAGCCCTGTCCCCAGAGCAGATGGACAGCGCAGCCCCTCACGCAGACCCCCAGCTCCGCTGTGCTGATCACACCTACCCCCCAGTGACCGGCAGGAATGCCACCCGACGGTCCTGAAGGCTGACCAGGGGCCCCGCACCGTGCTGAGCCTGGCTGGGCACTTCCTCGAGAATCCTGCTGCAGCCACGGATTGCGGGGTCGCGTTCACTGCCCCCATGTTGCAGAGGTGGAGGAAACTTGGAGCCTTCTCTACCACCATTTTCGAGACCGTCTACAGGGCAACAATGACCCTGCAGCCGGGGCTGTAGGCAGACTTGGCTGGACCTCTGCTCCATGGCTGTGAGAAGGAGCATCCCCACTTGGGATTGATGATGCAGTCCCGGGCGCAAGTTCCAGGGAAATCTGTGTCTTCCGGGGACCAGTCTGCGGAGACAGTGCTGAGCACAATGCCCTGCACCCAGTCCCTTTCCTGTTACTGAGTCCCTTTTCCAAGCCTCCACTGCCAGGTTTATGGGGCACCAAATCCTGGGAAATTTAAGTATTCAAAATATTCCGTTTATTGGGGAGAAGCAATGAAATCAATACCAGTTGTACTCAGAAATCTGGGAAGTGATTTTCTGGAATTGATTCTAAAATATTTGCAACTCAGGGGGGTGGGCGTTGTCAGACATTGCCGATAAAGTAGGGGTCAATTATAGAGCTGTAATAATCTAAATTCATGCCATATGACAGAATGTTCAGGCTACTTAACATGCAGCCGTTTTTAAAGGAACTTGACACATTGAACTTAAGGATCTGTTTTCTTTTCCAGAGAGTACTGTGCAGAAACAGCTTTTCAGAGGCCGGGACGGAGCTCCCACCCTTGGCCGCCCTGGAAACGGGGCGAGAGATAAAAAGGTGATGCTGGTCAGTGCAGGTAATACCTGGTCCACGCTTCCCTCTGGGACGGGGGTGGGAGTCAGCCTCCCAGGGCCTCCATCGCCCGCTCGTCTGCTTCCCGAGCGGGCCCCTCCGGTGTGAGCTGGTCAGTGAGATGATCCATGCGGCTCTGCCCTGGAGACCCCCTCTCCCTCGCCCTGCTCCCTTCAGTCCTGCTCGCCGCGAAGAACCAGGTGCTTAGCATTTACAGAAAACTGAAGAGTTGAACTACATAGCGAACAGTTTGCCGACACTGTGCCAGGCAAGCACGGCACCACTGTTGGGAGGCGCCGAGGGCTTTGTGCTGCTGGGCTTGCACGCGAGCAGAGCGAGAAGCGCAGGACACGCCGTGGGCACCGAGTGGACCCTGGACCTCCCCCAGGCCTGATTTCCCGAGTTTCTCCAGGTGGCTGTTTGGTGGGATTTCTTTCCTGCGTGTGGAAGGAAAGGCTTTGTTTGCAGTCTGCTAAAGGGAATTCACGCAGAACAATAATAAAACAGGTGAAGTGAGGAGATTCTGGTCAAAGACACACCATAGTGTCCTCGGGACAAAGAACGCGTCCAAACACAGTAGATGATCCTAGAGGGGGCAGGCCTCCCACATTAGGCCGCGAACTCGTGCTCGAACAGCCCCGGAGGGCAGGGAAGGGGGCGGATGCTCCTGGTGAGACCTTCTGGGACAGCGAGTCTGCTTCAGCCCTGATGCTGCCCCCAGGGAGCAGGCCGACCCCAGGGCGGGGGCTGAAGCACCTGCTTCAACTGAGTTGCAAATGTGCTTCAGTTTTCCATGTGCATGAAGTTTCTCTGTGACTTTTTTTCACTCACATTCTGGTTTTGAGATGCAACCACGTTGAAACTTACAGCTGAACAGTCCTGTGTTCTATACGATAGAATTCATCCATTTTGTGTGGACGAACATTGGCTCATTTGCAGCTGGGGACAGGAGCAGAGCTCCTGGAGTCTCTCTCGGTGTTCACCCAGAGAGGGGTCTGGCCTGCGCCCCTCCACTGTCCCCCTGGCGGGGACGCATCCACGATGTTCAAGGAACTGCAAAGGTATGCTCGGAGACAGTGGACGGAACGTCCCCTCCCTGGTCTTTGTGGAGGTTTCCTGTTACTGGACTTGTTGCTCGCCTGCAGAGTGCAGGATGCACCTAGTTGTGCTCATTTGAATTTCTCTAACGTTAATGGATCATTTGGCCATGGACTCCCGTGTGCTGTTGTAAGCACCGGGCCACCCCCAGGAAATGCCTCTCCAAGTGCTTTGCCAGTTTCTCTGCTGGGTTTGCCGTTGACTTGTGGACCCGTGGAAATTCTGTGTACACGCCGACCAGGACTTCTCCCTGCGTTGCCTTTTCACACTCTTCGAGGCATCTTTTGGAAAGAAAAATTCATAATATTAATGTAGTCAATGTTATAAATTTTCCCTTTATTGTTAGATTTTTTTAAATCTTGTGTAGAAGATTTCTTTCTGCACGGAGACCAGAACACTGTTCTGTGGTATTTTCTCTAAAATGTTCGGTGTTTCAAGTTTCACACCTGAGTCCTTGACCCACTAGGGTTAGCTGGTAGGTCTGCTGCTGTGGGCTGAGTTGTGTCCCCAAGATTCCTATGTTGAGTCCTAACCCTCAGTATCTCAGAGTGTGACCGTCCTTGGAGACAGGGCCTTTGGAGAGGTGAGTGAGCTAAGATAAGGTCACGAGGGTGGGCCCTACTTCAGGATGACCTGTCTTTACAAGAAGAGGGCATGAGGACACTGACTCACCATGGGAATTCTGTAACACCCGCTGCCCCACCCCAGGCGGGATACCGGTCACCTTACCCAGGCTCTTCGGTGGCTCACAGCCTTTGTTAAGAGCTACCTGGTTGAACACCCTCCTGGTACGCATAAAAAATACTTAATAAATAACTGTTCTTAGTTCTGTATCAAAATAGCCTTAGCACAGTAGCAATGCTAAAAATAGTAAATCTTTGTTCTATATATATGTACTTAGTCTTCTGTTCATGCCCTCCCAAGCCCGTGTTAGTCTGGGTCATCCCGATGGCCCCAAGGAGAGGTGGTGGTAGGGGGACCATGTGCTCCATGAGCACGACAACCCAACACCAGCAGGAGAAGCTTCCCGAAGTTACAGACTGTCTTTTGAGGACTGGGAACAGGCTAGCCTCCTACCTACTAAATAAAGACCACAGAAGTCTTCTTAAAAACAGAGATGTTTTTAAGAAAGAGTCAGAAACATGAAAAAAAAAGAAAAAAGCTAAGCCTTGATGTGCTATAATGGAAAAGCATTATTTTCTCTTGAAATTGCAGTTTGGATTGTTACCTACATTTTAGTTCACATGGAAACTCCACATATCTGGCCGTCAGTATTTCTTAGTGTAGTTATTGTGACAATAACAACCAAATCAAATTTTATTTTTTTAAGTTGAGTCTTGAAAAAATTCATATATATGTATATATATCTATATATATCTATATATCTTTGGTCATTAATCACTCACCTGTCACTGCCGTGAAACCATGAACCTCTGGCATCTGGGAGGCTGCAAGGCTGGGGATCTGCTGCCCCAGAGAGCCTGATTCATACACAACCTTCTGTTTCTTTCATTCAGTGGGACGGGAGATAGAGCCTGTGTGTCCTGGGATCTTTCTTGTCTGACTCCACTTAGTCACGACTCAGTCATTTGTGACGGATGGACCCTACAAATCACACACTCTGTCCTCCCCTGTTTCCCCTGCATTCACTGTCTTGCTTCAAATCCACCAGATTAAATTCTATTTATTACCCTTCTTCTGGTTTATTTTACATTAGGAATTCTTCTGAGGGACTAGAAAAAATACTGACATCCCTAGAACGTGAGCTATAGCTTGAAATGCAAGCTTAAACATTGACCTTAGAAAGAAAAGCATCCATTTGCCATAACACACCTAGAAGAACTGCATGGGATCTGGTAGTCAAGACAGGGCCAACCTGAGACCACCTGCCTGCGAGCCGACACCCTCCCCTGAGACTGCCCGCACATGGACACCCTCTCCTCTCCTTCCCTTCTCTTGTTTGCTTCACACCACCACCCAGCAGCCAAAATGGGGCCTCTCTGAAGTTAAGTCTATGTTTTCAGATGCTCCGTTCCTCATCACAATTTCACTCTGGACCCCAAGTTGTCATCAGAGGGGAGAGGAGGCAGGCAACTCAGGGGTCGACTTCTTAGATATAATCCCAATATATAATCTGTGGAAGCAACAATTGATAAGTTAGACTCATAAGTGAAAGAAACTTTTAAGAGATGAGAAGACAAGCCAATGGTTTCTCCTAGAGAAGTTTTTAATAATAAGGGGCTATTTTCCAAAATACACAAGAGTCTTAAATATAAGAAAGCAAATAACCCAATTTAAAAATGGGCAAGAGATCTGAACACAACTCACCAGAGAAGGTACAAGGATGGCAAAAAAGCACATGAAAAGATGCTGCACATCACAAGCCCTCAGGGACATGTAGATTAAAACAACAATATGATACCACTGCACACTATGAGAATGGCCACCGTCTGGAACCCGGGCAACACCAGGCGCTGGCGAGGACGTGGGGCAGCGGGAACACTCTCTCATCGCCGGTGGGAACGCAGAATGGTGCGGCCATTATGTCCACGCTCAAACCTGCACACAGATGTTTGCAGCAGCTTTATTCATAACTGCCCAAACCTGGAAGCAAGCAAGACGTCCTTCAGTAAGTGATGGATAAATACACTGAGGTCCATCCAGACAATGAATATTGTTCTGAACTAAAAATAAATGAGCTACAAGCCATGGAAAGACATGGAGGAATCTTAAATGCTTAGAGTGAAAGAAGACAATGTGAAAAGGTCACACACTTGATGATTCCTACTACACAATAATCTGGAAAAAGCAAAACTTTCTAAAGACAGTAAAAAGATCAGTGGTTGCTGGGAGTTGTGAGGGGCGGATGTCTGGAGCACAGATACTATTTAGGGCAATGAAAAAATATATATTTAATACATATATAATAATGATGCATGCCATTATATGTTTGTGTGAAGCCAGGTAAATGTATCAGCAGCTGCTGAGTGGAAGCAGACCATAAGTCAAGAGGGTGATGCAGACATTCAAGAGCAAAATCTCTTGATTGCATTTGACCTTCTGGGATTTGGGGCCCAGTTGGAACCATTATTTATGTGTTGAACTGCTGTTTGCTGGCTGATGTGCCCCAGATGGAGCAGGAGATTCAGGGGAGTGGGAAGGGGTCCACAAGGCAAGCTCTCCCCACAGTCTTCTCCTCGGTGTCTCAGGAGCTGTGCGGGCACTCTGAGCCCAGATGTGAAGCCAGTGACCAAGATGCTCTCCGCAGCTTCCAACTTAAATTAACCATTAAAACGCCTTCCTGAGACTGAACTCTGCAGGGCCAGGGCCGGACCTCTGATCTGCCACAGCCTCATTATCCCCTCCGTTTTCAATCGCCTTTACTTAAGCTTAATCTTTAAAAAGTGTTCCAGAAACTAGCAAATACGTTATAATTAAGTATGTTTATTAATGCACATGGCGTCCAGGGCCTGGGCATGCATGCACACTGGAGTGGGCATTTCCTAGGGTGATGGAAGGTAATCCAGCTACTGTTTCCCTGTGTGTGCGTGCGTCTGTTTATTCTGCTTCTAGAGAAGTAAAAATTAACTTTACAACATAATTTGGACATGGTTAGCTTAGTTCAGGTAATTCTCGGTCTGTTCCCTTTAGATCAGATGGTATGTCTCAATCAAAAGTATTAGACTTCTCTTTCTGGACAAGTGACAAGGCTTTCCCTCCACCAGCCTCCGCGAGGCCTCGGCCACCAAGGTCTCTGGAGCACTAGACACAGTGCGTTCGCGCCCTCTGCAGGTTTCAGAGAAAATACACTTTTCCTCGACTGAGAAGAACAGTCTTGCAGAACTGAGGAGAGATGGGGGCTCCACATTTTGGCATTTTTGTCTCACAGCTTGGGAAACGGCCTGCCGTGTAAATGACCGCTCAGGTTAGCTCTTCCCTTGCACACCTATCCTTCTCTCCCGTTGAGCTCCTGGGCTGAGCTGACACTTGCTGCCTCCCGGGTCCTGGGTCTGAGGCTTAGGACTAGATCCAAGTAATCTATCGCCAGCCCCACCAGGAGCAGCTAATGGACACGCCCTTTAGGGAAACTTACTGCATATCCTACCTTCTGATCCTTACCATGATCTTATTAAATGAGTATCGCAGGCATTAATATACACTTTTTTCTCAAGGGGAAACTGAAATTCAGAAAAAAAATAAAAAGAAAAGAAAAAACAGCAATTAGGCTGACGCTGTCTCTCTAACAAGTTCTGAGAGCTAGAAGGCAAAACCACCCCCTCACTCCCCCAAAGACACCCCCCGTCCAGGTCTTATTTCCCCTAAGATGCTATTTTAGGTCCTTGTTAGTTTTGTAACCAAGTCTCTGGGAAGCAGCATTTAACCCCTTTCTCTTGTGCAGGAGATGGAAGTCCTCACGTAGGAGACAACTGAGGCAACACCGCGTGGGTCAGAGCCGAAACCATGGCCAGATGAGCGCAGGTGTCTTCACCCAGAGTCAGTTGTTAGACGTGCAGATTGTGCTCAAAAAGCACATTTTTACAGTTGCCATGTGTGCAATTCCACTTTGCAGCAATTGTCCCGGAAACTCAGCTGAGTGTGTAAGGGTTTTAACTTGCTGTCAACATGACGTCACCTCATGAGAAGGGGGGGGCGTGTAAAAACCCCCAGGGCCTCCGGAAGTCTCTCCCGCGGGCAAACATACCTGTGTTCCCACCTTCTGTTGTCCCCAGGGTCTCAGTGATTCTGCTCAGTCCGGATCCCAGGGAGTAAACATCCCATACTGCTTGTCACGCACACCCCAACGGCCGGAGGAGGACGCACCCCCTTCCTCCCCCTTCCTCACGCGGCTCCAGAACAGACGACCAGCTACAAAACCAAGTGAAGCAGGGGTGCAGGCTGAAGGTCACGCTGAAAAAAGACAAATCCCATGTGTCCACTAAATATATTTCAGAAATGTAAATCTTCATATTATACACCAGCTACGTTTTTAGAGATCCTTGGATAAACTTTTGTATAGCAAATATAAACTGTCTGAATTTACTATTTTTTACTATTAAATGCATGTAACCTCAATCAACATTGATTTAACATAAATTGGACTGACAACCTTGCTTTAATCATTCTGACATCAGTAACTACTTACAGGGCAGAATGTAAAGAGTAAAGAGCTGGTCTTAGTAACTTTCGCGGGTAACGCAAGTTTGTGTAAGCAAATAAAACCGCAAAAACCCTTAACATTAGCCAAAATCTATGTAAAATAAATAAGTAAAATTGAAAATAAGTAACTGTTTTGAACTAACTCCATTATTATTGGTTGTCACCCTTCTGCCGGGATGCATGTGACACAGCAGGCTTGTTGGCTTGCAACGGGGGTGAAGTCTCAGCCCTTGGCAGCTCGGTTGGTAACTACATAAACACAAGAATTTCTCAAAGTTCTAAACTCTTTTAACAGAGGCCAAAATCAAACCCCAAACTGGAAAGAGATTTTTGCCTTACATGTGTTATTAATTTTAATATGTAAAATTAGAAATACATTTTTAAGAGGCAATATTGCAATAAAAAAATAAAGTGTATGAATAGATTATTCACAAAAAAACACAAAATGTCAACAATCATTTGAAAATTTTTGGCTTACTGGTAACCTAAGAAATGCAAGTTAAAACAATGAGAGAAAATTTGTGCTTACTCATGGGAAAAGTATTTTTTTTAGTGTTGTCACCGAGAGTAGACGGGGTCAAGGACACATGTTCAAAGATGCTTCCTGAAGGGGCACCTGAGTGGCTCAGTCGGTTAAGCGGCTGCCTTCAGCTCGGGTCATGATCCCAGGGTCCTGGGTTCGAGCCCCGCATCGGGCTCCCTGCTCAGTGGAGAGCCTGCTTCTCCTTCTCCCTCTGTCTGCTGCTCTGCCTACTTGTGCTCTCTCTATATCTCTGTTAAATAAATAAATAAAAATCTTTAATAAAAAAAAAGATGCTTCCTGAAGCCTGACATAGCAATATTTATCAACTTTGATAAAATGTTTACATTTTGACTTAATTTCACTTGTAGGATATTTTCCATGTCCATACTTTTTTAATTCAATTAGCCAACATATAGAGCATCATTAGTTT
This sequence comes from Mirounga leonina, assembly GCF_011800145.1. Lineage (NCBI taxonomy): Eukaryota > Metazoa > Chordata > Mammalia > Carnivora > Phocidae > Mirounga > Mirounga leonina. The sequence continues at coordinate 357,102 of NW_023270277.1, forward strand.
TTGATGTTATGTTAAACGATTTATTAGTTGCCTATCACACCCAGTGCTCATCACAACGCGTGCCCTCCTTAATACCCATCACCCAGTTACCCCATCCTCCCAGCCCCCTCCCTTCTGTAACCCTCAGTTTGTTTCCCGGAGTCCAGAGTCTCTCATGGTTTGTCTCCCTCTCTGATTTCTTCCTCTTCAGTTTTCCCTCCCTGCCCCTATGGTCCTCCACGCTATTCCTTATGTTCCACATATGAGTGAAACCATATGATAATTGACTTTCTCTGCTTGACTTATTTCACTTAGCATAATCTCCTCCAGTCCCATTCATGTTGATGTAAAAGTTGGGTATTCATCCTTCCTGATGGCTGAGTAATATTCCATTGCATATATGGACCACATCTTCTTTATCCATTCATCTGTTGAGGGCATCTCGGCTCCTTCTATGGTTTGGCTATTGTCCACGTTAACAATTAACATGTAAAGTATGCCTCTGAAGTCAGAGATCTTTGTGTTGTTTATGTTAGGAAAACAAGTAGAAAAACTCTGAATCTCTAGTACCAGTAATTGCTTAAGGAAATTGAACTCACGCGGTTTGGCTACTATGTAGTCATTGAAAATGATGCCATATATTGAAATATGCCTGATAAAAGTACTTTATAAGAAATTGACTTTCGGGAAAATGTAGTATTTCCTTCTGTTCCAAATACACCGGAGATTATACAAGAAGAGCAAAGCAGACGTGGGCAGGCTGGAGCCCCCACAGCCAAGGCTCAGGACCACGAGCAAACCCCTCAGGCGGTGGGCAGGGCCCAGGCCCAGGAGGACGCGCCCAGGCTCCCAGGGACGGGTTAAGCGCGCAGGAGACCAGGGCCAGACCCCGCTGGCAGGGAAAACAGCCCAACCGGCCTAACAGGGTCGGCCTGTTGCCTGGGCTGTCCCCACGCAGGGGCGCAGGTGGGGACGGCTCAGTCACCCGCTGGGCCTGGGGTGACCCCCAGGCTCACAACGGAACGGGAGCCCCGAATGCCATCCCCGCGGCATTTCGGAACCAGGGCTGGAGGCTGGAGGAGGCAACGCAGGGTGCGAGGCTGAGGACCCAGAGGGGAAACTAAAAACAAAGGTAAGCCAGGCCCGCGCACAGGAAGGCCCCGCCGCGGGCACTTCGACGGTTGGAGCACGAAGGTTCTCGGGTCCGGTGCCCCCGGGGCCCGGGCTCGCTCGAGCCCCTGGGAGGCGCTGGAAGGGGGGGCGCGAGGCCCGGAGGAAAGCGCAGACCGAGGCGCAACGCGGAGCCGGACGCACCGCCGGGCATTCCCGCGGCGCGGATCGGGCAGGCGCGCGGCGGGGCAGAGCGCCGGGCGGTCGGCAGCTCTCGGGTCCTGGCCTCCGCGCGGCCAGCGCGGCTCCCCGGGGGCCGCCCCGCCGGCTCCGGCCCCCGCTGCGTGCACGGGGCTGCCGGCCGGAGCCTGGCCCCGGCGAGCGTCGCAGCTCGCCAGGGGTGCTCTCGAGCGAGGAGCGCTAGGCCGCCCGAGACCAAGCAGGACACGTCGAGTCCGACCCAGGCGGGGCACGATGCAACCCGGGCACCGGGGAGACGCGGGCGGACGCTGGCCGGCCGGGCAGCCACGGAGGCAGCGGCCGCGCGCTGAACAGGCCCGGCGGGGCGGCGAGGACGAGGGCTCCTGCGCCGCGACCGAGCAGCGTGGAGCATCGTCCTGCGCACCGCCGTGCAGCGCACGCCAGGGCTTGCTGAGGTCTGCGGAGATCCTTGTCCTGGGGCCGCGGGGAGGCTCCGTCGGTGACACGTCCAACTCCTGTTTGGGCTCAGGTCATGATCTCAGGGTCGCGAGATCGAGCCCCACGTCAGGCATGGAACCTGCCTGGGATCCTCTCTAAGAAAGAAGTGAACCTTAAAAAACAAAAGACCATTTGTCCTTACTGTTTTGAGGGTTAATAAGGCTCGCCACTGCCTCCCATTTTTTCCATACCTAGTGATGCCGGAGGCACTGAAAGCGTGTTCTCTAAAACGTGGTCAGAGAAGGATGTTCCAGACAGGAAGTACTTTCCCAAAGGACAGAACAGCTGCAGGGGCCGGCAGGTGGCTTGGATCACCAACGCTCCTTGTCTGGTTAAGTGTCATTTCCACTCAAATTCCTTATTCTAAATCCCTACTCAATAATACTCAATTTTGTTAACTCTGAATTTTTTAATAAAGGGTGAGACCGTATCACCATGTCCTTGCCACTCTGTCAATAAATTAATGCAGGTTTATATGTTGCTTTCTTACTTGACGCACGTCTGTCCCTGCGCTGACTTTCTGACAAAACTGAATTTCTGGGTTTGTGAAACTCAACAGCAAGTGCAGGATGAAGCGGCCCCACCAGTGGAGCCAACATCTGGGAGCTCCTGCATCGAGTACACAAAAGTCAAGGCAAATGTACAACTTTGGGCGAAAATGCGAGTATTTATTTTATTTCACAGCAATCAAGAAATTGAAGGTGTCACGGATTTGGACTACTAGTGTGTTTTTATCGTAAATCTCCTTGTCTTTCTGTAAATAAACGTCTGCTTCACTTGGACAGCCGGGGAGACGCCCTCTGGACCTTTCCCTGCACACACCCCCACCCTCCTAACTCGGATCCAGTCAGCACGCTTCGTGCTGCTCAACTCTCTGCCGACCAGTTTGGTTCGAAATCTTCCTCAGCGTGAAAGACACTTACTTGTTCACACTGCAATTCAAGCCACTGAATATGAACTTACGAGACGGGTAAAAAGTAAGGTGTTTTTGTGTGTGTGAAAACAAAGCACAACTGCCCCCCTCAAAATTACACACATGCAAGTGGAAGGACAAAAAGGCCCCGTCACATTTCCACAGCGTAGAGGCCAAGTAAGGATGCTATTACACTAGGAAATTCAGACGGCTCTGTACTGTGACCGTCCAAATATGACGGATAGTGAAAACATAGCGTGGCCTCCTTACGTCCACTGCGGGCCCTCCCGCCACAGGCCAGGGCAACAAGCTCGTCCTGCACCTGCCCTCTGCCTCGCGTGTGCTCACGTGGTTCCTCCCCTGGGCCTGGGGCCATGACGTGGGAGCTCTTCGGGAGCCACGGCCCCAGTCCACATCTGACAGGGGACTTCCACGCACAGGCTGCAGGCACAACAGACTAAAGATCGGACAGAACACAGAATGCTATTTTTAAGTCATTTCTTATGTTCAATAGAAAAGATAATGTATCAAGAAGGAACTGGAAAACACATCAGGGTAAAAACACTGGATCTACCTAGAAGATTCTATCAACTCACTTATAAAACTGTCAGAATTCAGGAAATAATTTCTCTACTAAAAGTCCATGATTGTCCATGAAAACATTATATATCCGTATTTCAAGACTGAATTTCAGAATCTTTCAAAGTGTCACCTCTTAAGTTGCTAAATATAAATGCTTTCATAAGGACATTTTTTTTTTTTGAAATTTGAAGAATATGTTTCACTTGGGAATAACAATCTTGTTAAAATTTAGACAACTCCTCACAAACTATTTTTTTTCAAGCCCACATCGAGAGCCGGCAGCATTCCCTTTATTGAACACTGCACTTTTAAACACCTGGGTCTCTACTCACCTGTGGTCCTCCAGCTAGGTCCACACTGGACAGAACCAGGAGCATGGGCCTGGAAAGTGGACACTACAAAGTGAGAGCAGACCTGTTCTAATAAAATTCATAGCACGTTCCTGAGCACCCTAATTTATTTTTAAAGAAGTGAAATCTAGAAAGGAATATAATCTTGCTATTTGTTATAAAAATCTATTAGTTGCAACACTTTCTATTTATAATCTTACATCCTGAAAAACTCGCTCAACGGGCTCATTCACATACTCTCCATGGAATCCAGACTTCAAGGCCTTCGTACCATAACACTTGTAACTACTGTGAGAACCCAAAGGAGCTGCAAGCTTCCTCTGTCCAAGGGCCGACTGCGCGGCGTTCCTCCTGGGACTTGGCTCCCTGCGCTCAGAAGTGCGTGTCTTCTCAGGACTCTGCTCCCAGGGTCTCATGTAAGGCGGCTCCGGCCCAGGCCTTCTCAACCTCGGCACTGCTAAGGTTCTGGGTCACATCGTCCCTAGCGCAGGTGCTGCCCCGGTCACCGCAGGAAGCCCAGCAGCATCCCTGGGCTGCAGCCCTCCAGGGACAACCCAGAATGTCACCGACTTGGCCACATGCCACATGGATGGCCACCGGTGGCCACGGCCCCAGAAGTACAGCGTGCAGGGGGTGATGGTGCCTACGCGTGGACAGCATTGTTTATCACTTGGTTCCAAGTTATCACATTGCTTGAACGCTTTTTAACTACCAGTAACCACACAGATGACATGAACAACTCAGCAAATTAGGGAGAGCTCTGCACAGACACCACCGATTTATACACTTTCACCAGAAAGACACTAAACATCCTACACAGACCCAGGCTGAACAAACACTCACACGGACAGTAGCATTTATTTTGAAGAGCAACTGTAAGGTGTGCTCGATGGCGCGAATGCTCCGTACAGACATGAGTGGGCGCTAATAAGGAAGCCCACAAACGACGACGCGGAGGAAAACTGAATTCTGCCAAGAAAACCTCCACAACTGTTCCGGCATCACTCTTCTTTTCTTTTCCTTTCTCTTCTCTTCTCCTGTAGGGTTTTCAGGTCAGCCATCACATCCAAAGTCTTTCGGACCCACATAATCTGAAAACAACCATTGTGAGACGTGTTTAGAAGTGGGAAGCACACACAAAAGAGAACTAGAACCCAGAGGCTTTAACACACGTACCACAATGATCATGGCGTTGAGCAGCAGGGGTGCCGAAAACACTATGGAAATGAACATCCCCCGTGAATCGAAATACTGGTATTTTGAAAATAACCTGTTTTAGGAAAAAATTAAAAATTACTTGGCATAACAAAACAACGTCGTTACTGCTATTCTCTAACAGGAGGCTTCTGGACAGCTCGTAGGTCAACGAGGGCACCTCCGCCGGCCCCGCGACCGAACCCACCCGCAGCTCATTCAGCAGCCTGCCCACACTGCCCCCGTCAGGAGCGCACAGTCAGTCCCACGGCGAAGAAGGCCGGGACCCAGGGCCCTGGGTAGATGGTGGCGGGAGTAAAAGCAATCAACCCAAGCGTGTTCTGGGCCGAAGGAAACACTTGCGCGCTCTGGTTAACAGCGATCGGACACCCACTGGAACATGCTCCAACAGTAACAGCTCCCAGGCTTCTACGGGCCATCAGGTCCCGAGCTAGTCCGAGACGGGAACAGAGCCGGCACTCCGCCTGGGGGGACTCTCACCCGCCCGCTGCTTTCACACAAGGGGAGGCTCGGGGACACTGGGTCATTCAAGCTGCCCGAAGGCAGGGCCAGTAAATGGCACAGGCCGGCCGATTTAGGCGTCCCTCTGCGGCCAGCACTGGAACGTGCAGATCCAGCACTGATGAAGTACCCCACAATTCATCAGCTCCCTGACCGGGAGCCAGTGGCTGTGAACCGGCAAGACAAGCCATGCTTAGAGCTTACGCTACAGGGGAAGGGGTTCAGATCATCAAGTCAAAACACACGTCATGACTGATGTTCTGGAGAGAAACGAAGCGGGAGGGTGCAGATTTGGGCGTGGACTGCAGGAAGGCTCCCGACGCTCCATGTGTGTGAAGCCGGGAGCAGCGGCTGAGACTGAGCCGTGGCCACGCTGAGGCCGCTCGCTGCCTGGTCGAGGACCCAGAGGGGCTGGGACCCGGGGAAGCAGGGCCCGGCTCGGGAGGTGGCGCTGTCACCCGTGTGAGGGCAGGCACCGGTGGCAGTGGACAGAGCCGCACTCATGGTGTTTCAAAGGCCAAGGAACTCCTGGGGAATCTCCATGTGATGAGAGAGGTCTCCGGCCTAAGTCATCAGGAGGAGAAGCTGCCAATGCCAAGACGGGGCAGAGTGCCTTGGGGACAGCTCTGGAAGGGGGCTGGGGGAGAGGTACTGTCCTGGTGCTTAGACGGCCCGGTGGCGAGGCAGAGGGAGGAAACCACAAAGAGCTGGACGAGGAAGCTGGCAGCACAGTGTCCTGGAAACCAGGGAGCTGGTGGTTTCAGGGGGCAGAAGAGTCGAGGCCAAGTAACCCACAGACGGAGACTAACTGTGGGCCGGGCCCCACGCAGACCACATTGTCACGGACAAAAGCGTTCCTGCTCCGAGGTGGGGTGCGGGCCCCAGGGACAGTGACCCCCGTTCAAGTCTCCTCGTGAAGGATCCTGATGGGGGAGGCCACAGGGCCCTTCCCACGATAAGTGCGTGCCTTCTCAGTGTGCCCAGCTGAGGAGACAGGTTCAGAAGGGAAGAGCCAGGACGCAGGGGAGGAGGCGTCAGGGCCACAGCCGTACCCCGGAAGCGCAGAGCAGCGTGGCGGACAGGCAGAGCGAGGAAGGGCTCGTGCAGTCTGGCTTCTTCCGTGTCCTCAGTATCTGGCCGAGCAAGGAGGCCCGGGGGGTGGAGCACGAGCAGGTGTTGCCAGCCGGGGCGGGACTGCACACCACCTCGCGCAGCATTCAGCAGCCTCCTGGACACGGCCAGATATTTAGGCTCCGAGGGCAATGTCTTCAACTCCTTCCTGCTCAGAGACTAGAAGTTTTTCTTTTTTCTTTACATTTAAGAGCAATAAACATTTCTGCGCTTAGAAATGTCAAAACCATTTCAAGCTCACAGGTCGTATAAAAACAGTTAGTGGGCCAGATACTGGCTGTGGAGCATTGTTTGAAACCCGCGTCGACACACGTGCGAGGGTCCCAGCTGATGCACAAGGCTGAGGGTCACAGACGAAGCCCTGTCAGTGGGCATAGCGTGTCCAGCGCACATGTGTGGATGTGGGTGCGGAGCTGTAACCAGGGGCAGGGCCTGACACTCGAGCAGGACGAAGTGAGAGCTGGAAACGGGGGCAGAGGACAAGCAGAGGGCGGGGATGCTGGACACGGTGGTGACGGTGCTCCAGGGCTGCCTGAGCGATCAAGGCCACAGGCACGGGGGTGGAGCTGCTATCTAAGGACGGCGGCCCTGGGTCTCTGGGGGACGATGCTCGGAGGCCTCAAGAGGACTCGGCAGCTCCAGGGAGGGCCGAGGTCTCACAGCACACCATCCGCAGCCCTGATCACACGTGGACCGCGTTCTCTCTAAAATGCCTTTCTTTCTCTTTACTCTGCAGCTAGAGCTCCTTTACAAAAGCCCCCTGAACTCTCTCACGCTGTCGTGAACTCTGTTAACTGATCTTCCAACCCTAAGAGAGCCGACAAGCTGTTCGTTCCTCAAACCTAAAGCTATCAGTGCAGAGGCCCCTGGCCTCCCCGGGGCTCCAGCAACCGGTCTCCTCCCGCTTCTCTGACTCCCGCGGTCTGCATGCAATGCTCCCGTTGGACAAACCACTCTAGAGTGTGGTTCCTGACTATGGTCAAAATGAGCAGAGCGCTGGCCTACCTCCAGTTCATTGCTGCTACTTCGTTGATATATTCAGCACAATACACTAAAATTACTGGAAAAGAGAGAAACCACGTGTCAGGATTTGGATGACTGATTATTCATCATTACAGAATTATACATATTCTTTTTGCAATATGTTTAACATAAATACCACAGAATAGCAAAACTTTGATGAGAAATGTAACTTCTATTTTAGGTAAAGTGTGAGGTCAAAATTGGAGAATTTTAAAATTACAGAACACATTCCTTTAACGGGAAAAAAATGAGGAAGGTCAAGACACATCAAAGCCTCGATGGTCTCAAACAGTGCAAAGCTGCGGAGCATCCAGGTCTGGTGCCTGAAAACCCAGTGCGCACACGCATGCTACTCTGCCTGAGCTCCTACCTGACCCAGTCACGGTTCCCTCGTTCGAGACGCCACACAGAACACGGCCGGAGCTGTGAGACCCGGTGCTTGAAGCGACCTGCTTTCCTCCCTCACGCTTGCACCCCCCAGGGACACTCGTGACACCTGCCCAGCGGTCCTGGCGGCCACAGCCCTCCTGGAGCCCAGAGTCAGAAGCAGGCAGCTGTTCCAACCCTGACCTAGAGCCTGCTTACTACTGCATGCTGCATACACCGACCTGCAGAACAACTGGACAGAGCGGGTCACGGCAAAGAGCTGCCGTGAAAGCCCGACGCTTTCATTTCTCGGGGAAGTTAAAATGTGCGAACCTTCCTGCCCTTGACCAAAGTCACAAAACAGATTACACCGGGCTTTGCAATGTCTTGACTCCTTCCTCCATGAAGGGCCCAAGGAGGCACATCAACAAAGCCAAAGAAGAGAGACAGAGAAGAGAGGAAAAGACAGGCTGAGACACAGAAGGCGTGGAGCAGAACAGCACCATCTCTGCCAGGCGCTCCTCCCCAGGTGACAGTGTCATGAGTCTCGGCTGAGCCACCCGGGGGGCTGAGGGACCTGGGGGTTAGGGAACCTCTCCCTGTTTCATCCATAAAGTGCGGCAAATGATGCTGCACTGAACAAAATCAATCGTGCTGGCCTGAGAGTTACATGAATCATAGAATATGTGCACACATGTAGAACATCACCTACTTACTGTCCCAAGTGTGCAAAGTCAGCCCTCTCTTCACCCTTGAAAATAACAAACCCACAGAGTTAAGTTTACAAGCTGTTTCTAACCTGCCAGCTCACTGATAAGGCCGTCGCCTTCCTCCGAGCACACGCCATGCTCGCTGCAGGGAGTGCTCATCCTGGCCCCCCCAGTACACACATGCTGCATGGCTCGCGCCCACACGCCCTGCACACCCCAGTTTAAGTGTTCCCGCACAACTTGAACAGGGCCCCTTCACAGTGCTTCCGGCTGCTCCTCTTTTTGCTGCCTTGTACTTATCACAGTTGAGAGCAACACAACTACGTCTGCAATGACTTCATGAACGCTGGTGTTGCCCAACTAAGCTCTTCGAGGCTAGGGAGGTGTACCCCTGACGTTCCTTAGTACACGCCTGACCACAGCCCTCAGGGGCAGGCAGGAAGTGGCGACTCTCCCCATCACCTGCTCTACGGGAATACTCGTGCAACACAAACTCACTGCCTCCCTCTTTCCTAAGACAAGCTCTCACGGAGATGCCGCCTGGCACCTGGCCATATCACACAGCAACTGAAGTCTCAGAACTGTTGTTTATTCTACTCACCTAAGCACAGGAAATGTCCAACCTGTACTTCGTACCTCTGGGATGACAGACATGTGAGCAGCAGGCACAGTATGTGGAAGACAGCCAGCCCTACGAGCCAGGGCTCGGTCCAGTCTGTCTGCTGTAAGACACACCGCTTGAAACTCATCATCTCATGGTCGTCAACTCAAACGGGGGCCAGGCTTCACGACTCCTGGGTCAGGGAGGGCAGTGGTCCCTCACTCCTGAGCATCCAGAGCCCTTCCCCAAGGCCTCAGAGAAACAGGCCTTGGAGAAGGAAGGGGGAGGAGGGAAACGGGAACCCTCTACACTGCAACCGCGGTCCAGGGATTTTAAAGAGAAACGTCACTAGTTTGGTGTTTGTGCACACAGAACTGACTGCACCATGGACTTGCCCCTCTGTTTACTGAACAGAATTGTGTTTTTAAGGTTTCTAAGGATCATCATCCCATGACTTAGGAGGAAGTTAAGTGTCTCATTCAGGGGATGCACTTGGTTACTCCAAGACTTAAAACACTTTAGACTAAGACTTAAGGCCTTGGGAAATCGGAGGCATCCCAATTTGCCAGATTTTATTTTCCCCAACCTTTCTAGCAACCTTCCAAATAGTACCAAGATGTTGTGTCTCCTGCACTTTACGGTGGGCATGTCTGCACCCCCACGTGCTCAGGTCCCCCTAGAGATGCTCAAATCCGCCCCCAGATGCTCATATTCCCCTCTTCAGATGCTCGGATTCCCATGCCCATAGGCTCAGATTCCACCCCCAGCCAGATGCTCAAATCTCCCCACAAAAACGCTCGGATCCCCCCAGATGCTCAGATTCCCCCCAAAATGCTCAGGTTCCCTCCACAAGCTCAGATTCCCAATGCAAACTCACACCCAAGCCCTGCCCTTCACTTCTCTCCAGCAGAGGAGGCGGGACCTGCCTCGGGGTCCCGCAGAGCCCTCTGGACTCTCTAGGTGTCCCCTGCCGCTCCTGCACGCCTCAGCACGGTAAACTGCCCACGACTACCTGTCCCCAACAACGTGCAGAGGAGACAAGAGAGCAAGGCGGAGGAGAGGGCGTGGACAGCGCGAGGGCAGCACCGGAAGTTCACGCCGCCCCACACCCCGGCAACTCCAGCCGCGGTCGGTCCACACCGCCCAGACCCGCCCCAGCATCCCGACAAGCCCTGCCCAGGAGCGTCCCGCCCGCCGCCAAGCCCCGCCCACGAGCGACCCGCTCACCACCAAGCCCCGCCCCGGAGCGTCCCGCCCACCGCCAAGCCCCGCCCACGAGCG
>NW_023270277.1:367572-368247 GCF_011800145.1 Mirounga leonina
CGCCAAGCCCCGCCCCGGAGCGTCCCGCCCACCGCCAAGCCCCGCCCCCACGCCCCATCCGGTGTAGTTGGTATCGATAGCGGATGCGGGCAAACCCTGGCTGGCCCCAACTACCGTCGCCCGAACTGGAGGTCAAGAAGGCAGCAAGTTACCGTGATCACGGCAGGAATGCTGACAGGGAAAGAGCTGACTGAGAAGGCGGACGGCATCGTCCCCGGAAAGGCCCACCCTCACCACCACCGTCTTGCCATCCCCGCCCCAGTTGGATAACACAGGGAACGCCTCCGGCGTCGCCTCTCGCGGGATTTCCACTGGTCGCGAAACCCGCTTAGTCCCAGACATCTCGCGATATCTCCCTGTGGGCCCGGTATCAGGTCCACATCTCGCGGTATTTTAAAAATACGCCTAATAATGAAACTGAGAGTAGTTTTCCGATGGTCTTCCCATCCCGGCCGGGGGAGGAGGGAGGGTGAGAGTGTCTCTAGTTCTACGGTAGCCGGGTGGCGCTCTGGAGAACCAGGGGCGGTTGGGCGTCCCTGCCTGCTTCCGACGCCAACCCCGGATGACCGAGGGGGACAGGGGGCCCGAGGGGGACAGGGTCCGCGCTCCCGGCGGACCAAAGGGGACAGGGTCCGCCCTCCCAGGGGCCCGCGGGGGACAAGTGACCGGGGGTCC
>NW_023270277.1:368257-441217 GCF_011800145.1 Mirounga leonina
AAGGGGACAGGGTCCGCGCTCCCAGGGGCCCGCGGGGGACAAGTGACCGGGGGGTCCAGGGGACAGGGTCCGCCCTCCCAGGGGCCCGCGGGGGCAAGTGACCGGGGGTCGGAGGGGACAGTGACCGCGCTCCCGGCGGACCAAAGGGGACAGGGTCCGCCCTCCCAGGGGCCCGAGGGAGCAGGGGGAGACAGTGTCCGCCCTCCCGGGGGACGGAACGGACAGCGTCCGCGCTCCAGGGCCATCCAGGGTCTGGGAGGGACGCACTTTCTCTGGCCAAGAGCCTGTGGGTGCCCGTCACCTGGGGTTGTACGTAATGCGGTCTGAGGACCCCGGGGGCGGGGCCTGAAGTTCTGCCTGGCGGGCACAGGGGGTGAGGGTCCCGCCGGCGGGGGACCTCCGTTGAGATTAGGGTCTCGGGATGCTCTCCGCAGCCTCAGCCTGGAGGCGCCTGCAGATCGCGCTCGTCGCTCAGGGTGTCCAGAATCCTGCGCCTCAGGAAGTGGCTCGGGACACGAAAACGAGCGCAGGGCATGCGCTACCGGGGGCAGGTGACAAAGGTGAGTGCGGTCGCCCGTGGGCTCTCACCGGAGGCCCACACGGCCCCGCGGGGCCCGGCAGCCCCCGCCGTCCGGGTGGGGCGGAGGCAGGGCGCGCGCTGAGGAGGGACCCCCGCCCGGGCGCTTGGCGCGAGCAAAGCTGCGCGGAAAGGTCGGAGGGGTGGCTCCTCGGCAGGTGGTATTCCTGCGGGATCAAACAAAATGCAGCCCTGCGGCGCTGCCCCGGGGTCCGAAACGGCGTCGGGCGGTGGGGCGGGTCCCGCGGGTCCCGGCCTCAAGGTGCCCCGGGTCTGCATCTTCGGGGACCCCGCCGCTCCCCGCCGCTCCCGCCCCGCGCCTCCTGCCCCGCCTGGGGACCTCGGAAGACACCCGCTGGGCCGAGCCCCGCCCCGCTTTGACACTTCCCGATTACGCTTCTGGCGTCTCGTCCCCCCCCCCCGCCCCTTGCCACTGTGACCCTTCCTGTCGCCTTGCACGTTTCAGGCGCAGTTTCATGTCGCCCGTGGTCCGGCGCATACAGCCTTCCCTGCACCCGACCCTGGAGGCGGGATCCGCAACCGTGTTTTCACGCAGCTGCTGTTCCCGGTCTGGGGCTGCATCTCCCCAGGAGGCGACCTTGCCCCCAGCGGCCCCCGCCTCCGGGGACGCGGCGGGGCGGGGCTGGGTCGGCCGCGGCGTGGACCGGGTCCGCTCGAGTCTCGGTCAGGCGCCAGCAGGTGGCAGCAGCCCCGGCCCCGGGCCCTGCTTGCGGAGCCTTAACACCTCTTTCCGTGTCTGCAGCAAAACGAATTTTCGAGTATTCTGTTGTTGAATTGAGAGGTTTTAATTTTAGATGGAGAAGTAATTTTCTCTGAGCATCGTGGGAGAGTCAAATCTGTTATTTTTGACTCTCAGAGATTGCCGTTGCAAAATTGCAGTCCTTTAAAAATGTGCTTGTGAAAACATAATTATGGATAAAAACGTTTTATAGATTAAATCAACAAATTTAGTATCTTATCTTCATTTTATATTTTCTATTTTAAAAAGAAAAGATTATTTATTTGAGAGAGAGAGCACCAGCAGGGGGAGGGGCAGAGAGAGAATCTCAAGCAGACTCGCCCTGAGTGCTGGAGCCCGGTGATGCGGCCAGATCTCAGGACCCTGAGATCGGGACCTGAGCCGAAACCAAGAGTCCAACGCCCAACCAGCTGACCACCCAAGTGCCCCTTCACTTTGTATTTCCCCTAATCCATGAATGTACCCCTACCTCAGTGCTCACAGAAGTGGTGACTACGTGGGTTACACCACACGTGGCATTGTGCTGCTTTAGGTGGCTTGTTTCTGTCTGTCTCTCTGACTGAGCCTCTCCAGGGCATTAACCCATCTTACCTGTCTGCCTATTCTACATTCTCAGCACATGGGGGACATAAAATACACATATAGTGTATAATACTAGACAACTGTACAATGACTACACAGAGAAAAACTTCTGGACTCTGGGCAGGAAGGAGTTGAAGACGTTGCCCATGGCGCCTAAATACCTCCTACAACAGTAGCAGTCTCTTCCCTCTTGGCTGTGGGGCTAGAAGTCCAAAATCAAGGTGCCACAGGGCCACGCTCCCTCTCCAGGCTCTGGCAGGGTCCTTCCTGCCCTCCTACAGCGTCTGGTGCAGGACACCCATGGGGGTCCTTGGATCTTGGCGGCATCAGGCCAGTCTCTGGCCTGCAGTCCTGCCCCTCCTTGGTCGGCCTTCTCTTCCGCTCAGGACACAGTCACTGGGCTAAGGCCACCCACTCTAGGGTGACTTCATCCACCCTGTTTCCAGGGGATCACATTCGCAGGAGCGGGGATCATGGCTTATCCTTTGGGGGACACCATCAATGTACAATGGTGGTGCAAGAGGAGACAGCTGCTGTAACTAAGGGCACTTGCTCAGGAGTGTGGCATCACCTTAGGAGAGTGGGAAGGGGTTCTGAGCATGATGGTTGGGAAAGAGAGAGGCCTCAGTAGGGTCTCGACTATGTGGGCATCAGTTGTCATTCAGGGAGGAGACACCATGTGCAGGCATATGTCCTCCCTAAGATACAACACCTGGGTAATCACAATCTACCTTCTTGCTGGGACCCTCTGCTAAGTCACTTCAGTCTCCTGTCGGGCCACGGCCCCAGGGCCACTGCCGTGGCTGGCCCCTGCGGTGACACCCTGTCCCCACGTGCATTCCTTGCCCAGAGCCCATGAGTGTCTACACTATCCCTGCCAACACAATGCAAAGCACTGGATTCTGCAACCATGAGTTTGCTCGGGATAATTGCTCCAAGCATTTTTAATGGTTTATTTCCTAAGTGTTGTGGCTGTTTGCAGTAATAATACAGCTTTGTTTAAGTGGGATAATACCTCATCACAACTTTGCTTCCAACTGTCCATTTGCATTCTGCTATATAATTACGTTTTTATGCATATCTTTTTTCAACTGCAGAAACTTTTGAGCATATTCCAAGCGGTTTGGATACTCGGATATGGCAGCATGCGACTCACTGGTGACAGTTGTTCGCTCAAAACTGGTTGAGTGCAGGGAGTGGACCGCACTCTCCTCCTTTACCACCAGTGTGCCTGGGGATGCTTTGCTTTTAACGTTAAAAAGGTAGGATTTAAAATACATATGTAGCATATAATACTAGAACACAATGACGTTGAAAGAAACCAAAGCCTATGTGACCCACTATCATGTAACTACCACAAATACAAGGATGGTGATTTTCCTTTGCCAATAGATATTTTTAGGTAGACTTTTATTGATTTATTTATTTTAATTTAAATTCAATTAGCTAACATATAGTAAATCATTGGTTTCAGATGCAGTGTTCAATGATTTATCTGTTGTGCATAACACCCAGTGCTCATTACATCACGTGACCTTCTTAATGCCCATCACCCAGTTACCCCATCTCCCCACCCCCTCCCCTCTAGGAACCCTTAGTTTGTTTCCCAGAGTCAAGAGTCCCTCATGGTTTGTCTCCCTCTCTGATTTCTTCCCATCTAGTTTTCCCTCCCTGTCCCTGTGGGCCACAGCAGAATACAACAGAGGATTTGGAAAGATCCACTAATTCAGTGAGTTAAATAAAGTATGACTTACAACATTGACCACTTTTAGGAGAAATATTCCTGCAAAAACTTAGAAGGCATAGAAAAAATAAAGAAAAAAATGGACATAAAAAGGTCTCCAGAATATCCTGAACATCTTAATCTCATTTTTTTAGTTTTGTATCTTACAAAGCAGAGCCACTCTTAAAGCTTATCCTTCTTAACATGTTATTTAAAATACAGTATGTTTAGAGAATTTTACAGCTTTGTGGAGCTTGGAGACCAGATCAGTTCGCTCATTTTATAAATAATCACTGTTGCGTCCCGTACAGCGGGTGGGGGAGTCCACTGAAAGCTTTCCCTTTGGACGCACCAAGCTATCACACTGTATCAGAGGACCCTGTGTGCAAATTTTATTTTATTTTATTCTCAAGTGTGTTTTTTCTACACAGGACTAATGAGCATCATCAGTAAAGCAAATACGGGAACTTAACGTGCCGCCCTGGTGGAGTGTTATTTGGTATTGGCCCATCTCCTTTGCGGTTTGGGTCTCTCGGCTGTGTCATCAGCTCTCCTGAGGAGACTACCAGCCACCATCCGCGTGACAGGATTCCACCCACGGCTCCTTGTCCTCCCGGTTGGATCTGCCAGCACCTGAAACAAAGCTGCACTTACAATTCTCAGATGCCTTTCTCCAGGGTTACTTTCTTTCTTTCCTGCCCAATCTGCGGTGGAGACATGGCCAAGGTTGTCCAAGGTTGCTTCAGGTCTGACTTAGAGCTCCAGGGTAAACTGAGGGCTAATAATGTCATGCCGCATCCCTGGATAGAAAATCAGCCTCGAGGGCTTTACTTCTTAGGTGATGGTAGGAAGAAGAAAGAGAAAGGGGAAACAACATTTCTGTAGCATTTATACAGAGCTTGATCCATGGCATTCGAGTTAACCTAACGTTGATATGAGGAGAAACACACGCTTTCCTTTTGCACAATTATGAAATATTCACCAATATTCACAAACTGCTCTGTGAGTCTTCAAACATTCTTCCGGCTGAACTGTTTTCCTCATTTTCAGAGCAAGTCTTGAATGCCGTTCTCAGAAGGAAGAAAGGAACAAATTTTAAAAACACTGTTATGTTAGTAGAGTTTAACCCAAGAAAGAAAACAAGAAGTAATTGATTTAAGGGGAAACTCCGTGTATACAGACCTTGAAAGAAGGCGGACCGATCTCCGTGAAACGGAGAAAATCACTCATACCCTATATATCGATGTAAGACAGTGCAGTTAATGTGGGGAGAGAGACACAAAGTAACCCTGATCTTTGCTTTGAGTGATCCAAGTAGCTGGGGAAATGTTCTGGTCATAACCATCCACACATTGGGTAGAGAAACAAAAAGCACGGTAGAATGTGGAGAACGGAGATACGGAGTCAGATAGTAGGAGTGCAGATTGAAGAATAAGTAGATATCAATTTATTTCTTTAAATAAAAGCTTAGATAATGTATGGTGATTAACATAACAATAAAAAATTAAAAAAAAATAAAAGCTTAGAAATATTGTATTCGAATTTGGAATTTTAAAGAGACTATTACATTTCTTATTTGGCTTTGATTTTGATATTTGAATATAGTTTGAATTTCATTTCCATAATTTTTGTATTAAGATCTCCTTATTAAATATTTCACGATCATTTTAAAATCTTGCAGCGAGTATTTAGTACTTTCTTTAACTAAAGACAGAAGCTACCGGCAAGCAGGTCACAAGCTGTGAGAACACAAGGGCAGTTTTGTGGATTCATGGGTGTAGCCACGAAGGGTCTGCCTCCCTCCTCGGGGAGCCCAGGCCCGTATGTTGTAGGGCTAGAAGAAACAGCAACACCACAGTCGATGGCAGAGGACAGATGTCAGACAACAGCCCAATGTCCTGAGGCATCAGCTCCCTCTCGGCATGATGGTGCAATTGTGCATTTTCATCAATACGCGTTTCACCAGCCCAGGATGCCAGGTGTTTGTGAGAGATAAGTAGGACAGCCACATATCCTGGTCAGCCACGGAACATGCCAGTTTACACATTTCTTCATAAATAATTACTAATAGCAACCTCTTTTGTGTTCAAAACTGCCCTGTTTTGGATGATAGATTTCAGGATCACTCCAGTAACAGGGTACATGGTAGGATCAGTGGGTTCAAGATTACTTTTTGGCTGTAAATGACTGGTTTTGTCAGGAATTATGTTTTACACGAAATTACAGTGATGGATACACAAGTCAAGACATCCACAGTGTGATTACTGGGAGCAGCCTAGTGGGCACGAGGCCTCCGGTTTCTGGCCATTCCAACAGGAAGCAGTCCCTGCAGGGGACCGGCCTCTAGGGGCTGCCTCCTGAGCCCACTTGGAGGTCTGTGGCGCACAGGTGGAAGGCTTGGCCAGCACGATGGGCAGATGGCGGGGAAAGGAGAGCGGGGCTCACTGAGCAAAGGCATGGCTCCCCATCGTCGCGGTCACCAGCGATGCCTGGTGGAGGAGCTGGGTGCAGAGGGCCTTCTGTGCAAAGGGGACCATCGAGTGCACGTATGTACGAGACTCAGATCTCCTCCTCAGGGCGTATGCTTCAAGGTTCATCAACAGAAATCTTCCGTAAGCCTCTCTTCACTAATTCCCCGGTTTATTTTGAAATCTCTGTTTATCTGCCCACCAGAGATGCACACAGATCCGTGTTCGTCTCCACCTCCAGCTGCCTCTCCTCTGTGTGCACCTGCTCAGGCAGAATCTGGCGCTCTCCACGGGAAAAGAGTAGTTACAGAGTAATGCATGTGTCACCACGTCAGGAGACAATGTCATCAATAAATGGGGTCACCACGTCAGGAGACAACGTCATCAATAAATAGGAGAAATGTGGATAAATACATCATTAAGAACACAGACTTTATTCAAAAAAGAAAACAAAACAAAACAATCAAACCTACAGTTAGATGTTTTTAGGGTTTCTTCCTTTTCTTTAAATACGACTAAATGACACTTTGTTGAAATTTAATGTGTTCAAGCAAAAGTCCTGGCTGTGGAATGCACCTTAAAAAAGACATAAAACTTATTACTTCTGGCTCAGTTTTGAGCTCTCTTGGTCTTTGAATTAACTAACCAAAGAGTTAATGTTACACTGGAGAGAGGACAGAATTAAAGCCGGCCAGCTTCCTTTTCTTGTAGAGGAGACAGTCCTTCCAAGTTTGCTCTGTCCTGGGCTTAAAGGTGTGCGGTCTTACTGGGATGTCGCCGCAAGGACAGCTGTTAGAAAAATCACAAATAAAACCGTTGCATGAAACAAAACCGTTCAAAAATCTCCTCCACATTGCAAATGATAGTTTGATGTTTTAAGCAATATTTTTGTTAAATAATCATTGCTTTGGTATATTTTTTCTGCTAGGAGACAGAGAGTCAGTTTTTACTTTGTTGGTTATCATGTGATATTTTACTTACAAGACATTTAATGTAAATGTGTTTTAATAATTACCTTTACCAAGATAAACTAAAACTGAACAACAGGGACGTGAGAAAGTGAAAAATTTATCTTTCTCTTGATTTAAAAATTGCTCTGTCCAAGAGCATATTTTTATTTCCCTTAACCTCCATAAATTTACACTAAATTCAATTTCATCATTTTTAAGAGTTCAACCCATCCTAATAATATATCCCCCTTACAGCTGGAAAGAGCTTTTCTTTAAAAAGAGGCCCTTCGACTATCTTACGGAAGCGCTAACTACAGTGGCCGTAAGTCACAGCCGTGCTGGTGGGTGGCGGGTCCTCCTCTGTGTCTCGGGAGACTGCATGCCCCAGCGCCTCGGCTTATTTTCAGGGAGGACCAAGCACCCTTCCCCTCTATAATCTACTCTGCCTTAGTTCCTGATGGAATCCCAACTATTTACGCGAGAGTTGTATTTCTTATTTCATTTCATTATGCTTGCTTTTCATTGGGAATATAACTGGAACTGGGGTTATATATCTATTTTGAATTCATTCTGGCATAAAAAAACAAGTTCATTTAGAATTCTATAAGGAAGCGAGACCCAGGTCTTCTCTCTCGCCAGGACCAGTTTTCTAGGAGAGTTCCCATTTTCTCACTTGGAAGTCTATCACAGAAAGCATCCGTCCCAGTTTAATAAAGGTTCTTCTTTCCTTGCCCTTTGGCACACTGTCGGAAGAGGGGTGGACACCTGCGATCTGAAGCGCTTGCAGGCTCGCTGAACTTCCTCTCTGCCGGTGCACGAGCCTCTCATTGGACGGAAATGTCCCTTGTCAATGTGGAGCCACAGGGACTGCCTTCGCGGTGACGGGCCATGGGCAGGCGCGGCTGGAGGACAGGGGGTCCACGATGTGGGGTGCAGGCCACCTTCACCTGGGCTGTGACTGCAGAGTGAGGGGTGGGCTCGGCTCAGCAGGTCCTCCTGAGTCGGGACCAGAACAAGAAAGGAGGCTCTCCAGAGCCCGCAGCAAACTGAAGACGGGAGTCATATGTCCAGATGGGGTAGGATGCCCCGGGCCAGCCTGAGGTTCCTCCACAGATCTTGATTCCCAGGAGAAAGCTGTGTGTCCCCATGACTTCCAATGCAGATGGTCATCCTGATAGTTGGTATATGTGTGTCAGCGAGATTCAAGTTGTTTAGCACCACTTGGGGAATTATTGATCTTGATCTACTGGAAAACAACCATCTTCATCCTAGATGGAGTTCCCAGAGCAGCCAGGAGCATTTCCTTATTGTAACTGTAATAAAGATGGCACATTTGGGGCGCCTGGGCGGCTCAGTCGGTTAAGTGGCTGACTCTTGATTTCGGCTCAGGTCATGATCTCAGGGTTGTGAGTTCAAGCCCCGAATCAGGCTCCGCACTCAGCACGGGGTCTGCTTGAGATTCTCTCCCTCTCCCTTTGCCTCTCCCCCTTTCACTCAAATAATTTCTTAAAAAAAGAAAAGAAAAAATAAAATGATACCATTTACCATAGTCATTACATCCAAAGTCATCACATATGTATAAGCTTTACACCAAAGCTGTTAAAACATTACTGAAGGAAGTGAATGGAGACCTAGGTACATGGACGGATACACTATTTTTTGCATTGGAGGAAATGATATACTGAGAATAAGAATTCTCCCTAAATCAGAGCAGGTACTTTTTGTTTGTTTGGTGACAAGACACTCACTAACCTAAAATTTACATGGGAACAGAAAAGACCAAGAGAAGCAGGAAATCCTGAAGAAGAGCGAGGATGAGGGTATACTTACCCAATATCAAGATTTGTACAGAGACCCGATTTAAGACAAAAGTGGCGTGATATAACAATGGGAAAGTCTTTTTAGTGAATGGTGCTGGATCGACTGGGAGTACTTGGTGCAAAACTCAAATCTAGATGTACTATGAATCTAAACATGAGGGTGAAAAAAACCCAGCTTCTAGAAGATAGCTTGCAGATATTCTCCTTTGTTACTGGGGTAG
The DNA here is from genome assembly GCF_011800145.1 of Mirounga leonina. Classification (NCBI taxonomy): domain Eukaryota; kingdom Metazoa; phylum Chordata; class Mammalia; order Carnivora; family Phocidae; genus Mirounga; species Mirounga leonina. The sequence goes on from NW_023270277.1 coordinate 377,359, forward strand.
CAAAAAAAATTCTTTAACAGGATTAAAAAAAGCTCTGATGATAAAGGAAGAGGAATTTCTATTTATTGCAGACCCTATTAAGAGTTTCACAGGGGATGAGAGAATATTTGCAATACACATAACTATCAGGGAATCGTTACAGTGATAATAATACTAATGTCTATAAATCAGAAAAGACTGTCAAGAAATACAAAATACATGAAGAGGCAATTTACAACAGGGAGTCTCCAAATGGCCAGTAAGTATATGAAAAGTTGCTCAACCCCATTAGCCCTTAGGAAAATGAAAATGAAAACCGAAATGACAGAAACAAGCAACCCAGTGAAAAGGCAATCTATAAAGTGGGACAGAATATTTGCAAACCACGTATTTGAAAAGGGGCTGATCTCCAAAATGTGTAAGGAACACCTACTGCTTGACAGCAAAAACAAGTAGCCTGATTAAATAGTGGGCAAAGACTTGAAAGGCGTTTCTCCAAAGAAGGCATACAAATGTCCAAGAAGTATATTAAAAGATGCTCAACATCATTAATCATGAGGGTACAGGAAATCAAAACACAATGAGATACCACCTCACACCTGTTAAGATGGCTATTATTTTTTAAAGTATGTGTTGTCGACAATGTGGAGAAATCAGACCCCTTGTGCACGGTTGATGCGAATGTATCCATCACCGTGCAGACGCTGTGGACAACAGTGTGGAGGAGCCTCGGGAAATTCGAGTAGATCCGTCACATGATCCAGCAATCCCACCTCGGGGTGTTTATCAGAATTGAGTTCAGGATCTCGAAGAGGCACCCACACTCCCATTTCCAGAGCAGCAATATTCACAGCGGCCAAGTTGATGTTCATCGATGCATGGATGGACAAAGAGAATGTAGTGCATACTATCCCCGTGGGTTAGAATTCAGCTGTAAACAGAAGGAAATCCTGCCATGTTTTTAGTAACATGGATGAAATGTAAGGTCTTCTATAAGCCAGTCATGGGAGGGTAAACACTGCATGATTCCACTCGACAAGGTGTGCGAAGCAGTCAGACCCGTAGGAGCAGGGAGCAGGATGGGGGCTGCCCTCGTGCATTTTGTCTTGTTTGATTTTGAGAGTCTCTTCCTTACTGTTGTGATGTATTTAGACAATAACCTAGTATGTGGCACAAACACCAACCCCATACACAGCACATATGACTATCACAGACACACGGCTGCACGAGACAAGCCACACGCACACGCACAGAAGCACGCGTGCATGTAAAATACACACACGTCACCTCCAAGAGGTTGGAGCCCTAAGCTGTGGTGCTAAGTAAGGGCGGGTCTTACCTCCAGGGATGGGGGCAGCATTCAGGTGTTCTGACCTGGACTGGACGGCATGGGTGCGTTCACTTTGGGCACTAAATCAAACTACAACGTATTCGTCACTTTACTCAAGTGTGTTGCACTTTGGTATAAATGTGAGTCAGAAAGGGTAAACATATCAGGAAGGAAAACAAGCCCTATCAGCCTGATCTAAAGGTCTCTGCACCATGGAAGCTGTCCTCACACCTCTGCTGTCCCTAGAGACCCTGCAGAGCGCCGACCGGTCCCTCGCTCCTGCAGGAGGGAGCCCGTGAAGGGCTGGTGCCCTTGCCCCAGCCCCTGCGCACTTGGCCGTGATCAGCAACCCGTGCTCCCGCTGCTAATCCCTGACCCTCCGCAGGGACCGTGCATACCCGCTTCTGCCATCTTGCCCCTCAGCAGCTGAAATCCATGTTCTGTGCCGAAAATGAATTTTCTTACAAAGTACTCTGTCATTATTGTTTTTAAATAGATCTTTCAGGCAAGTAGGTTTGTTACTTCTTCCGTACATATTTAGAAGGCCGGAGAGCTGAGGGGACAGGTACTTTCTGAACTCAATCATACCCAGTGGTTCTTCTCGCTGCACAGGGAAGAATTGTTGAATTTGACTCATTGTTTCAGTGGGCTAGCCGAGAAATTTATAAACAGATAGTGGGATTTCTTAAAGACAGTCCAGATGATGAGGTGGGAAACATTGTGTTTGATGTGGGAGGGATTCAGCCCCTGAAATATTGTTTACAAAATCGCCTGCTGAATCTTATCACGGGAAAACGGATTTCATTTTCAAACACTTAGGTTTGAAAGGCGTCTAAAATTCAATACCTGTGCCAAGCCTTCAGATGCTTCGAAGGCTTCAAATGCCTTGAATGCTGAAAAGCTAAATAGCATTGAACTTAAAAATGCCTTTCTTCCCAATGCTTAGTTGGGCTGTTGGCCGCTGGGTAGCCAGGATGAGGCTGGTCCTTCCCTTCGTTTTCGGTCTCTCAGCGAGGCGCAGAACCTCACCGACCTCCCTGCCTTGAGCTCCCTTGGAAGCCCCTGGTCCAGCCTCTTTTCAGCTGGTTTTCCAATAACTATGTCTTCGGTGTTGCTGAGCTGATTTGGTAAGTTGTGAAAACAATGAACACTTTAAAAGGCTAGTTTCACATAATTTCCAACCACATAAACAATATAAAATAAAGTTTATAAAATGCTGATGAAAGCACATAATCTTAGTCTATTCCATGCCTGATACCCCCCAAATAATCATCAATCAGATTGAATATGTGTGTATTTAAATATATATAGTAAATAGTAAATACACATGTGTAAGGATGAAGTCACCTTCAACAGGCCTGATATGACAAGCTCTTTGTTCTTGGATCACAAAACATTCAGTTATTGATAATATGGAGGAAAGAACATCATATACTGCATGGTTTAGGGTGACCACAGAGGATTTGGACTCATTTTTACCTGGGCTTGAATTTTTACAACTTGTGAGCTTATATTATCCCGGACAGAAACAGGACTTCTCTAAGGATGATCTTCCTTATCATAAGGATCTACCACATGATTTGTGTGAGTATTAAATAAATGTGCACACACACACACAGCACGCACACAAGCACATAACAGGGAGAAGGAAGACAAGCTCTGGGCTGAGCAGTGAGGTGAGCCCGTGAGCTGCTCCAGGGTCTCTCTGCAGGCCTCCTGCAGGGTGCGTTTTGCAGGTTGGCTGGTGTCGTGGAGCCCATGTGGGAGCAGCTGGAGACCAGGTGCACATCACCTGGAAAAAGGAACAGGACCATCCCAGTCTCAATGTGAAGTTCTGGGGCTTTGGACCAGAATTGCTGCTTCTCTCGGCATAGCCAGCCTCTGGCTCAGCATCGCCTCTTTTAACCAAAGCATAGACACCAGTTGTGATCTTTGGGAGAGGATCTGAGGGAAAGACCCCACAGGAACCCCAGTGTCAAGACTTGGTCCCTTTCTTGTTAGGAATGCTTCAGAAGAGGAGAAAAAAGCCTTGGGGTTGGCAGAGGATTGCCGTCTGTGCTCACCTAACAATGCTGGGGACTATGTGCTGTGCATCCTGACACCTCCTTCAGACTGGTTCCCGGGCCCAGATCCTGTCTTATCTCACGAGTCGGGATCCCTGGTCCTGGCGGTGTTCTACCACAGGACCTTGTGCGTGTGATCACCAGCAGCAGCTTCTGTGCTGTATTTTTTACTGTGGAAAAATGTGCATCACATAAAGTATATCACTTAACCTTTCATGAGTACACAGTTATTGTGTAAGTACATTCAACCATCTCCACCAGCCATCTCCAGAAATTTTATATTTTCCCAAACTGAAACTCTGCCCCCTTCCTCAGCCTCTGGTGCCACCAGCTACTCTCTGTCTCTGAGTTTATTGACTTTACATCCTTCATATAAATGAGATTATAGGATGCTTGTCCTTCTCTGATGGGCTTATCTCAGGGGCATAATGACCTTAAGTACCACACCCTGTAGTGGGTGTTCCTTATGAAGGTTGAGTGACATTCCGTTGTATGTATATTCCACTTTCTGCTGAATTTTTCCAAAATTTTTTTATCCATTGAGCTGATTGTGTGCTTCCCCCCACCTTTTATTACTATAGTGCATTACATCTATTGGTTTTCCTATGTTGAACCATGGCTAGGATATATCCAATCTGCCCACTTGTATTTTAATGGATGGTTGGATTCTGGTCGCTGGTATTCTGTTGAGTTTATCTGAGCCCACACTCATAAGGGATATTGGTCAGTTGTTTCTTGTATTGTCTCTGTCTGGCTTTGGCATCAGGGTAGTGCTAGCCTCCTAGAAGGAGTTGGGAAGTGTCTCTCTTCATGCATATTTTGGAAGAATTTTAACAAGGGTTGATTTTAATTCTCTTTAAATATTTGGTAGAATCAGCCAGTGAAGACATTGGGTCTCAGGTTTTTCTTCATTGGGAAGTTTTGGTTACTGAATTAATCTCTTTACTTGTTATAGGTTTGTTCAGATTTGTGTCTCTTCCTGATTCAGAGTTGATAATTTGTGTGTTTCTATGAATTTTCCATCACTTCATCGGGGTTATCTAATTTATTGGCATATAAGTGTTCATAGTATTGTCTTATAATCCTTTGAAATTCTGTAAGGCTGATAGTAATATACCCACTTGAATTTTTGAACTAAATATTAGAAGCAGACAAGGACTATACAAGGAGCCATGCTTCTTAAAATTTAGAAGAGTACATAAATCTTTGCAAGAAGACAGGTGGAAAAAATACTGACATTAAGGAACTCTGTGATGCCTTTGGAGGATTTATTTGCTCTGACATTTGTAAATAATTTACACATGCTCACAAAATTCCTAATGTCACTACAGGACTTTCCAAGCTGCACTCCTAAAGGAGGTAGCCTCTTACACTCAAACTTGAACTTTAAATTGTAAACCAAATCCCAGAGCTCAGTTGTCCATTGGAGAAAATGCAGTGAATGCAGGAATAGGAGTGACAGATAACAGAGTTGGAACTCATGGCCGTGGTTATTCTTCCTGGCCCATGGCAGCTGGTGCTGCTTGAAATCCAGCAGGTGGCACTAGGTCAGCCTCTGGGGGACACTGCCAAGTCAGGACAGGGAAGCTCAGAAGGCTTTCTTTTTGTTTTCTTGTTCCTTTCCTACATGAACACAAGTACATGTCCTTGTTAACTCGCACGGTGTTTGTTGTCTTAAAGCATCATGGTAATGCCTACGTTAGGCGTCTTTATTTGGGGGATAACTGGTTCCTTTATGGGAATGGGTCTGTTGACTTAGTAGGGAGTTCTTGTTCCAACGTCTGGTTGGCATGTGAGGTAAACTGCTTACATTTTGTCTTCCTCCAATAGCATCTTTATCTCTTTGTTTGGGAAAGCATGATTTGGGAGCACGATTGTTGCTCTTTCCCCTGGCACTCAAAGGCCCATGCCTCTGTGCTTGTGCGGACTCCTGCAGATGCCGGACCCATGGGTGCTCACGAAACTGCACTTTTCCTCTCCCTCCCTCTTCTCTCCCCAAGTGGTGTGCGTCCAGGGGGGTCACTGGTGTCAGAGTCAGACTGTTCAAACCTTAATCAATCACTTTCCTCCCCGCTCTGAGCCTCCGCCTGTTAATCTTCACCCTCAACCTGTGTGTGCATCAGAAACACGGCAGCACAACAAAATCTAGCCATAAAACAAATTAAGTTACGTTATCCTTCATGGGTGAGATTTGTAATTTTCCCTCTATAAAGTTATTAGATACCTTTGAATTTTGAGACAAATAAGTAAAGGCTTGCTAAAATTTAACTATTCGCTAACTCCAGAAAACTCTTAGATTGTTGTAGCAGATCTTGACTGAGTAGAATAGCTGGGACCTGAAGTAGAACAACCATTGGTTCTGAACATTGACTTACTGGCAATTAGTTTCTAACTGGTTGACCATGTTCAGTTACTTAACTTTGACCTGACGTGTTTCTGTAGACTTTGCCTAATGCATGTCTCAATTTCGTCTCTGTAAAACAATACGTGATTTGCTTAAAAAGCTCTTTATCCTAATATCATTTTGGAAGCTCTAAATAATTACTACCTAATATGTGTTTGGGACAAACATTTAAATCAAAATAGTAATATCCAAGAGCCCTTCCAAATGGATCAAGATCTTTATGACCTTCATTCTTCCATTCAGGGCCCCACAGCTGCTCCTGGTTACTTCCCAACCTGAGATAAATATTTTTTCCTCTGGCTTTCAGTTTTACCTTGTGTGCCTTGACTCTGGCCAAGGATTCAGCTTTTCAGCATTTCCCACCCTGTGTGCAACACCTCTATGTCACCCTGCTCCCCTGCCATCAAGGAGTATGGGTCTAAGTTTGTATTCATACTAAGTGTGGAACTACATTCCACAGTCTTGTCTCTCAGCACATCCATGTGCCAGAGCTGGGTGTAACAGGTGCCTGCCCCTGGGTTCAGATCTAGCTCTGTCACTTTTTATTTGATCTGGGTAAGTTCTATGAACTCTGAGCCTCATCTTTTTTAATATGGGAAATGGGATAATGAATTTCTACATGACAGCATGTGTAAAAAAGGGACACAGACATGGCAGTTCCAAAGACAGTCGGCAGAATGAGGTATGTATGTTATTCTGGACTAAGTAAGGGGGATAGGCATCTGAGACTTCAGAGGGAAAGGATGCAACGCACAGGGAGATGAAACAGAGTTTTCATGGCCTCTCAGGAGCAATGGGGCACAGAGAGAACTGTGATGTCACAGGCCCTGCCAGGTTCCTCCCTGTCCACCACCCAGTTCACATCACAATGTCATGACCATGGTGACAGCTCCCTTCCGGGACCAGGTCCTCCATCTAAATTCACTTAGGCAGTTGAGGGGGAGGTGAAGAGGTTTTCCTGAATATGCTGGGTCTAGATTGCTTAAAAAAAAATTATTTATTTATTTGACAGAGAGAGACACAGCGAGAGAGGGAACACAAGCAGGGGGAGTGGGAGAGGGAGAAGCAGGCTTCCCGCAGAGCAGGGAGCCCGACGCGGGGCTCCATCCAGGGACCCTGGGACCATGACCCGAGCCGAAGGCAGGCGCCCAATGACTGAGCCACCCAGGCGCCCCTTTAGATTGCTTTTTAACTGCACATAGTCTTCATGCAAAGTGTCCTGCCTGGGGGTGGCTGCCCATGGCCGCCAGAGTGGAGATCTTCAGAAGATCTGGGTCTTGAAGAGACCTTGTTGCTCCAGTCAGCGGCACAGAGGCTATGCATGGTGCTAGACCTGCAGTTACGTGCGCTCTGTGACGTTAGGCGAGCGCCTTCCCCTTCCTTAGGCTTGGTTGTCCATTTGTAAGCAGAGTGCGATACATTATAATTGACTAATCCACATGAAGCACTCAGCATTTTATGCAGGGTTGTATAGTTTCAAACAAAAGGAATACAACGTAACTCATTATTTATACTACTTCCCTATAATCCGTTCATTGTTTCCTAAGTTACCTAGCTTTGCAGTCTACAAACTGGGTTTAAAGATCTGTTTTATTAATCAATGATAACTAAACTAGCCATCACCAATTACTCACTGCTCTCCAGGACCCCATTCCCTGAGATGCACAGCGGTCTTTGCAGAGTCGTCTATTACCACGTCTGGCCACTAGATGGCAGGTGGCCCCTCTCCTGAGGTCTCTCTGTCCTAAACTCTAGGATTCTGCATCTTTTCCCATGTTCCTTAAACAATGAATATTTATAACATTCCTCCATTGTCTTTTTAATAATTCTTGAAACTTCTTGTGCCTTCATTATCTCCCCAAACAGATTATTATTCAAATTTCCCGTGTGCTAGAAATGTAGTTGGTGTCCATCACATGACCACAGCTGAATGCACCTGGCTGGGAAGCGGCCACCGGGGCTCCCGTGTGGCCCCAGTGACCTTGACTGGGGTGCGGAGGGTAGGGGCTGCGTCTGGGCTGTGTCTCGCAACCACGGGAGCGTGCAGGTGTGACTGCATTTGAGCGTCTGTGCCCACTGCCTGTTGCACCCTTTCTATAGAGGATCCAGACACTGGGAAGGGGACTTGGAATGGTCAGTCCCAAGCTCCTCGGTTTCTTGAGGCTGAATCAGTCATTCAGTCAAGGTCACATTGCTTTCTGAGGCATCTCCAAGGCAGTTTTGGGCCAGAATCCATCCTTATTCGGAAAGAAGCATTTAATGGCAAGTATGCAGAGCACAGCATCACGTCCCCAGCTGTGCACGTCAGGGAATGGAGAGCTGTCCCAGCCGAGCGCAGTCTCCCTTTGCTCTTCTCCACCAGCCTGTGGCTCCCACTGACAGCCGGCCCTCGAAGGCAAGGCCAGCCTGGGGGCTCTGCCGTCTCAGAACGCACACTTGGAGGGCCTCCGCTTTTTCTTTTTCTTTTTTTTCTTTAATTTAACAAAGCATATTAACAATGTTCATGCCTCGCTACTCACAGAATCCAGGTCAAGATTTTCATGTAATTATGAAGGGAATGTGAATTATATAATCACATCTTTATAATTTAAGAAGTGTTCTTACATAAGTATCATGTTGGGAGATATGTAACTACAATCCTAAAGCCACATATTCTCATTCTTCACTGAGTTATGTATTTGGAAAAACATGCTCCTATAGCCTGGTATTACAAGCCACATAGATACACACACGCAGGGTCTTGGGACACATCTCTTTGTCCTGTCTTCCAAAGCGTTATTTTTTGAGAATGAGTTCTGAGATTCTTAAAAAACAGGCCAAAGTGTTTTCTTGAAACTACAAATTCTCACCAAAATTCCTTGGGGGACAATTGTTTGTCCTTTTCCAAAGTCAAGTAAGAGACTTTTACTTTCAAAACTCGGTCTTTCAAAAAAATGACTATGTAGGACCTCCTTTCTTTCTACTCACTTCCCTTATGAACTTCAGAAATAAGGGACCTGTGAAATGAGAAGTCTCTGAAGTACATGAAAATTCTCTGTATATGAGAAAACAAATAATTGTATATATACCCATTTAGTAACTTACTTTTTAGTAATAAGTATTTATTGATATTTGTTTGTCTAATTTGGACCTTATTGGAATGATTGCCTTTAGCTTACCTTCAGTGGCCATCCAACAGACAAGCGTGTGCATTAATTACTAAAGTAAATCAACTTCACCAAGTTCTATTTATTTCTTCCGTAGCCAAAGGTGTTCCCAGAGACTTAACTACTTTTTATTAGCTTAATATAATACGAAATATTTTTGTTGTGTCTATTAAGATCAGAAAAACTTTTAATTTCATCTGTATGATGATACAATAAATAGATTATTTTAATTCTTATAAATACTAAAATATGTGTAAAAAAAGCACTATTTCACCTTATATTTTATTGCATGTTTAAGAAAAACACATTTTTCTTTTCTGTTAGTTTCTCTTTCAGAGGTCATGATTTTCAGTCCAAATCCAACCTGTTAATTGTTCAGTTAATTAAAAACAAATAGGAGCATTTGCTCAAACCTTTGTGCCTGCAATATTTTTTTTTTAAAGATTTTATTTATTTGACAGAGAGAGACACAGCGAGAGAGGGAACACAAGCAGGGGGAGTGGGAGAGGGAGAAGCAGGCTTCCCGCCGAGCAGGGAGCCTGATGCGGGGCTTGATCCCAGGACCCTGGGATCATGACCTGAGCTGAAGGCAGATGCTCAACAACTGAGCCACCCAGGCGCCCAATGAAACTTTATTTATTTATTATTTTTATATAAAGATTTTATTTATTATTTGACAGAGAGAGAATGAGAGAGAGAGAGCATGAGAGGGAGGAGGGTCAGAGGGAGAAGCAGACCCCCCGCTGAGCAGGGAGCCCAATGCGGGACTCGATCCGGGGACTCCAGGATCATGACCTGAGCCAAAGGCAGTCGCTTAACCGACTGAGCCACCCAGGCGCCCAATGAAACTTAATTATTTTTTTTATAAAGATTTTATTTATTTATTTGACAGAGAGAGACACAGCGAGAGAGGGAACACAAGCAGGGGGAGCGGGAGAGGGAGAAGCAGGCTTCCCGCCGAGCAGGGAGCCCGATGCGGGGCTCGATCCCAGGACCCTGGGATCTTGACCTGAGCCGAAGGCAGACGCTTAATGACTGAGCCACCCAGGTGCCTCTGGGCTGGACATTTTTTTTTTTTTTTTAAGATTTTATTTATTTATTTGACAGAGAGAGAGATAGCGAGAGCAGGAACACAAGCAGGGGGAGTGGGAGAGGGAGAAGCAGGCCCTCCACTGAGCAGGGAGCCCGAGGTGGGACTCGATCCCAGGACCCTGGGACCACGACCTGAGCCGAAGGCAGACACCTAACGACTGAGCCACCCAGGCGCCCCTGTGCCTGCAATATTTTAAGAAACGATAATAACTGATGGGAATAGAAACCTGCAGAGAAAGGTCCAGCTGTGTGGCATGACTGCTACACTTCGGGGACAGGATGCCTGTGAGCCTCCAAGGCGGCCAGGAGGGGTCAAGGTGAGCTCTCTGGGGCCAGCCCCTCCCATGGACCGTCAGGTGTGTGCATGTACAGATCCTCCTTGCTGAAGCCGCTTCATGCCCTGTTTTTCTCACTTGTATCTAGAGTCCTGATTACTAACCTGGCTGAACAGACAACACCAAGACCACTTTAATTCTATCTCCAGGGTTAGAAAAATATCCCTCCGGTGCTGTTTCTAGCTGCCTTTTCTTTATTGAAAGTCCAGCTAGGATTTAGCATCAGTTACTAGTCTCTGAGTTCTCCAGCTGCTTTTACTTCTTCCTTTGGGCTCTCACTGTATTCTGCTGATGTCTTTATTAGCCTATTTATTATTTGTATTTACTTACCTTTCCTCTTCTGTGTTTATACTGAGGCTCCCAGAGGCCAGAGCTGCACCTTATCCTCCTTTTTCTCTCTACTCAGGTGCACGGTATATGTTCAATCAATGCTGAAGGTGTAACTAGCCTAGAGTAGGGCCCAGCCAGGATGGTCCTCACGGTGGATGCTCCAGCATGGAAGTTGTTGGAAAGCACTGGATTATTCTGAGGGAGAACTGTAAAAGTGTGTTGTTCATCTTCATCCAAATCAAAAATGATTTGGCTGTATCAATGCTATTTTTCTTCCTTAGAAATGCTTCCCCTCTGAAGAGTGGCTTTGAGTCGCATTGTGCCCTTTTTTTAAAAAAAGGTTGAAAAGTTTATTATTTACATGTATAAAGAATGTGAAAATAGAAACTGGGATGAGGCACAGTCAGGAAGATGATTTCAGCTCAGTCTGTCATGATAAGCCCACGTACCCCACAGTCTTCAGAGTTCCCCTCTGGTAGGTAGTTGCGAATGATGATGGGGATTTTTTGGGCCTCGGGCTCTTTCCCGGCAATGAGCAAGGGACCTGTCTCGCCCTCCAGCTCCACCGTCATGGGGGCACGCATTGTGATCGGGACGCTTGGGTACCCAGCAAGTGGGCTCACTTATACTTGGTCACATACAGTGTGGTGATTTGCTTCTGGTTTGTCTGTGGTTGCTCTCCAGAGCAGAGGCTCTCAACGTTCTCTTGGCCTTTCTCCTCAGCATTTTCCAAGTCACCTAGCCCTCCATCCTCCTCCACATCTTCAAAGCTGTCACTGTCAGTATGGTCCTCATTGTCTGACATGATTCCCGCACTGCAGCAACCCGGCTCTTCACCCCAGGCTGAATCTGCGTCAGCATCCTGGGGACAGTGGTAACACCACCAATGTGGCTGGTTCACATCACTGGCTTTCCTTGCATGAAACATTCATGCTAAGAAAAAATTGAGAAATTGCTTTCAAAATAAAGGAATAAAGAACATCTACTGTAAAGATTGAATATTTTACAGAAGACAGTGAAATCTAGAAGAAATTTCAAATTTAACTTATTTTATCTTTACTATTCTCAGACATTGTTGAAGCTCTAAGTTGATTAATATCAATGTTTAGGAATAATTATTTTGAAGATCAATTCCCAGAAACAATATTCAAAGCAAAATGGAAGTGAGGATGAATTTTAATATATTCTATTTTGCTTAATTACATACAAGACTTAAATATCCAGTGTATGAAATCCAAGTATGTAACAAACATGTGCATTTTGTGCCCATTGATTTCTCTTCCAGGTGTCCTGTTTCTCCAAATGACTGAGAGATTTTCCTCTCAGAAGAAAGTCTATTTCTGCTTTTCCCTAATATAACACAAGATATGGGGAACTGACAGGGAAACCTCTGGCTTACTCTGATGTACTGCTTACTCTGTTGGTATGGACATGCTCTGTGACTCTCAGCTGGCTATTTTATGTGAGCATTAAAAGATTTTTATTTGGTTAGGGTTATTGATGGAGCCTCCTGAAGAGCTTCCAGGCTGATGTAATGTTGGAAGAGGTCACCAAACAAAAACTTTCCTGCCCCTTTCCATACTCTACCTTGTCAGGCATGGCTGGTCTGTGGTCGTGTTCTGCCTGAGGATCCTGTCTGAATTCTGCACCAAAGTATTTTTTGAAAACACTGCTTTAGTCACTTCAAGGAACTCACTAATTAGATATGGCCTATAAGAAAAAAAACCAAAACCTTATTTTCAATACAAAATCTTAGTGTATTCTATAGTTTAGAGGTTCATGGACTTGCCAGGATACTTATTCATAACTGGAGGTGCATTCAAGGGTATATTGTAAGAAGTGTTTTCCCCAGAAAATATAACAACATGACAGCTGCTGGAATTTTTCTTTTTTTAAAGACTTATTTATTCAATTGAGAGAGAGAGAGAGCAGGAGAGGGAGGGGCAGAAGGAGAGAGAGAGAGAATCTCAAGCAGACTCCACACTGAGCACAGAGCCTGATGCGGGGCTTGATCTCATGACCCCAGGATCACAACCTGAGCCGAGACCAAGAATTGGTTGCTTAACCAACTGTACCACCCAGGAGCCCCCAGCTGCTGGAATTTTGCAAAAAAAAAAAATCTTTTCTCATTGATAAAAATTATGTTTGCTTGAAAAATATATATATTGGTCAGTCATAGCTTAGATTATATTTCCCACCCTGTTTATTCACTAAAATGATTCCATATGAAAAGATCACACTGGTTACTTCCCAACGTCGCAATGCACTGGATGTTACTTTCTAGTGGCAATTCAGGGCCAAGGGAAGAAGAGAAAATGGCGATGTCATGCCCACAGTTGGGGTGGAGAAACTATTCAGGTGATTGGATCAACTAATAGCCCAGTGGGAAAAGTAGAGAACATTACTGATATCAACTTGGGTGGAGTGAATACATGACATTACTTGTGCTGAAACTCAAGAGAGGAAGTTGAGAGTAGGGACACAGAACAGAAACAGAGACAGAGATGAATGAATAGTGTCTCCATAATCAGAAGACGGCAAGGCTTATAGTGCTGGAGCATAAATTAGCACAAAGTTTCAAGAAGGACATTTAAAATGCATTAGAGGGTGCCTGGGTGGCTCAGTTGGTTGGGCAACTGCCTTTGGCTCAGGTCATGATCCTGGAGTCCCGGGATCGAGTCCCACATCGGGCTCCCTGCTCTGCAGGGAGCCTGCTTCTCCCTCTTCCCCTCCCCCTGCTTGTGTTCCCTCTCTCGCTGTGTCTCTCTCTGTCAAATAAATAAGTAAAAATCTTTAAAAAAAAAATAAATAAAAATAAAATGCATTAGAAAAGCTTTATTATGCTTCCTACCATTTACCCAGAAATTTCACTTATAGGAATTTTACCAAAAGAATAAGCACAAATACCAAAATTTCTTAACAAAAGTTAACATTTGATCAACTGTTTATTTAGACAAAATATGGAAACAAAATATTGGAAGTAGCCTAAATACCTAAGAATTATTAAAATAAGTTGTGGCATATACCTAAGATGAGATATTCTGAAGAAAATATGTATTATGATGTAGAGAAATATGCACACAAGCACACACATGCACACATACATACGCACACACTCATGCACACACATATACACACGCACACACATATACACACATGCACATGCACACACGCACAGTCTGCCGTCTCCGTTCCTGTTACACCCTCATGCTGAGGCTTTGTGCTCTAAGAATAGAGCATGGGCTATGGTGCTGAGCTGACCATCACCTGGCTTCAGAGACCGTAGTTACTGTGTGTTTCCCATCAGGCAAGTTGCTTCATCTCAACCTCAATGACCTTGTTTTTATCATAGATCTAATAATAAGCGTCTTTCCAGGATTCTGTGAGGATTAAGCCAGAAATGCACCTTCCACAAACAGGTACTCAAAGGCTGTGTCCACATTCCCGGTTGTCTGTAAATGATTCCTTCATTCAGCAAGCATTTACATAGCAACCACGAGCACGGAAGGTGCAGAAGAGCAGTGTTCACCCGTGAATGAAGCACTGGTTCTGAGTGCGCTGAGAATGGGCTTGGTGACGGGAAATAGGGATGGGGGCATGAAGACAGAGCCCGAGGAGTCTCGTTCAGGTCTGCCCACCGGCCCCTGCAGGGGCCAGATCAGGACAGCCCGGCCCCACTCTACCCAATTCTATGACGCCACAAACTCCCCCTGGACGGTCTGTATCTCCTATTCACCATCTTGCGTTAGTGGTGAAGGTGTACCTTGGTCTGTACCACATTTGTTTCAAAATGGGAAAGAGAACATCTAAATTCGTCCAAGCACGGACCATGTTTTACTGTCGGCAAGTCTGCTTCTCTCAAGGTGTTTCTGTTCCTCTGAAAACCGAAGACAGAATGATCTTGCTAGTCGTATTTTTAAACAACCTTTTCCCTGAAATATCTCTGGGTCTCTCTCCCCCCCCCCCGCCCCCCCCCCCTCTCTCTCCCCCCCCCCCCCCCACCGCCCCTGTCTCTCTCTCTCTCACACACACAGGCTTTGGACATTGACAGGCTTGGGTTCCCACATAGGCTGAGCCACGAACTGGCGGTGTGACCCTTGGCAACCCAACCCTTCTGAGCCTCAGTTTCCCCCTGCCAGGGTGCACAGAGGTTGCAGTGGCGTTTGATGAGCATTTGTTGAAAAATGATTTTTCAAAGCGGAGGTAATATCCCACAAACCTGACATGTCTTAGCATTTTGCATAGTTCTGGACCCTCAGCATGAATTCAGACATCAAGTAAGACTGAACAGAAAGATGGGGTGGGACTGTCACCAGTAAGTCTGCCGGTGCCTCAAGGGAGAACACGGTCCTGTCTCTGTGGATGCTCTCTGCTGTGCTGTGTGTGCGTGTGTGTGTCCATTACCACTTGGGAAGCTGGCAGGCCAACCCTGTGTGAAGTTGTGGAGGGAATGGGGGTGGGGCCTTGTCTCAAAAAGGCAAGTCATGAGAGCAGGGTGGCTGACAGGGCATGGCTCCTGGTCTCCACATGAGGGGATCTGTGTTTATCAGTGGTAGGAAGAGGCAGAACTTCACAGGGAGAAGCCGAGATAAATAACAGACACTTCCTCTCTTGCACAGAAATTCAAGCCTCCTCCCAATTCCATCCACTATGTTTTTTTTTTAATTTCTATTTAAAAATTTCTAAGGACTCATGATTTGAACTAAAAATTACACAGAAAAATGGAGATTTTTAAAGTTTGGAGAAATTCTGACTTTGTGTGCTGTGGTGTAAAGGAAGGGGCAGTTTTGAGGACGTCATGAAAGGCCCTGGGACTCAGGACATGCTGTGGGAGGAGCACATTGGTCTGATTCTGAGATAAAGCACGGTTTTCTGTCAATGAAGACAGTTTGCACCAGAATGAGTTATTTAAAGGCATTTGAGAGGGAATTAGTTAAAAGGCAAAACAGTCATAAATGAGAGAGAGAGAATGGTAAATCTGAGGTGTATTGTATCCACAAGAAAGAGACACAATTGGATTTTAAAATTTGGGTTGTCCTTGGGCGCCTGGGTGGCTCAGATGGTTAAGCGTCTGCCTTCGGCTCAGGTCATGATCCCAGGGTCCTGGGATCGAGTCCCGCATCGGGCTCCCTGCTCCTTGGGAGCCTGCTTCTCCCTCTGCCTCTCTCTCTCTCTCTGTCATGAATAAATAAGATCTTCAAAAAAAAAAATAAAAAATAAATAAAATTTGGGTTGTCCTTGTGAACACGCATGAGGCGTGAACCTCTGTAGTCGGGACAGTGCGGGGGGCCGTCTGGCTGCAGACCTTGCCGATTTGGAGTTTCCTGTCTGCAGGACTGGGCGTCTTCCGAAGACCCCTTCCGACCCTGTGAGTCCACAAGGGGAAATAATACAGTCGGTGGGAAACCGCGGCTTGAACGACTGGGGACTTTATGTGTCGCTGTTGCCTTTGGTGGAGCTGCCCTCTCTCTTTCACGCAGAAGAGAAACAGAACACAGGCGCCCTCATAAGCGGTGCATGGACTTGGATGCATAGAGGACATAACAAGGCTCTTCACTGCGCACAGCAGGAGAAGCCTGCTCTTCCTAAAAATGAAATGAAATGAAATGAAATGAAATGAAGCTGTCAAATACGTAGGAGCATCTGCCTCGTGTACGCTCTGGCTCTCCACGCCCCTGGTGGTTTTCCACTTCAAACGCGTTCTCAACGCTGGGACTGCGGTGGTTGGTTGGTTGCTCTCACCTCCACAGGCTTAGGAGGGTCTGGGGGCGGGGAGCTGTCTGTGCCACTTGCCTCTTGGTTAGAGACCACGTGTGGGAGGACTCCCACGAGCTGTGGAAGTCACACATGAGGACAGGGTGGCCGCTTGTGGCCCAACTCAAGGCTCTTGGGCAGGACCTTCTTGGGCCATTGTACCTGGAGATGGTGGGTGAGCCCCTCCCAGGCTTCCCAGTGGACAGAGGCCACGGCAGTCCCCACATTCCTGCGGGCCCCAAATCCTCTGTGAAAAGCCCTCTATTCTCCAGAGTGATACGGGTAGGACAGAGAAAGAGTCTAATCAGTATGTAAAGATTTCTATCATTCAGTGTTTATTATTTCAACAGCATATAATAATCTGAAAGGATGAAGGGACAGGCAGAATATTGGCTCCAAGAGTGTCTTCCTCATCACTCTGTGCATTTGTCCCGGCTACACAGCATGGAGGGCTTAGGGAAGGTAATCAGCCGATCTTCACTAGGGGTTATCCTGGGTCATCCCTGTGGGCCCAAGGTCATCACAAGGTTCCTGGAAAATGGAAGGCAAGGCAGAAGAGCAACCAGAGATCCAGCAGGTGGGAAGGACACGGCTGGTGCTGCTGGCTCTGAAGATAGGGGAAGGGCCATGAGCCCAGGAAGGTGGGGAATGGGGATCTGCTGTTTTGTGTCACCCAGTGTGTGGTAATTCATTACATAAGCTCTAGGCGATCAATAGCCCAATGACGGAGCAAGTCGGTAAGGACTGCAACTCATCTATTGGGTACCTCAGGCCTCTGCAACTGCTGCATGTGAACCCAGGCAGGAACTCCGAGCTCCCAAAAAGGCAAAGAAAGGTGACATGGTGTCTTCGTGTTAAGAATCTCATGGTGTTCTCTGAAAAACAAACTGAGGGTTCTAGAGGGGAGGGGGGTGGGAGGATGGGTTAGCCTGGTGATGGGTATTAAAAAGGGCATGGAGCACTGGGTGTTATGCACAAACAATGAATCATGGAACACTTCATCTAAAACTAATGATGTAATGTATGGGGATTAACATAAAAATAAAAAATAAATAAATAAAATATATTTTAACTTCAAAAAAAAAAAAGAATCTCATGGTGTTTAAATAGAAACTCTCCCAGGAACAATTACTGCACCTAATTCCTAGAAATGCACTGTGCATGCATGCGTATGTAACCTTCACGTGAACGTCACCTACGGAACCTGCACACAGGTGTGTGTATAACGAGGAAAGGGGGGTAGCCCACGAAGCGGCCTCAGTACCTGGAATGGTACAGGTTTCAGTTCTTTTTCTGGATTACCAAATGTTCCGGGAATTCTTACATCAAAAAGTGCCCAGGGTTCTGCTAGAAATTCCCTCTATTTAGTTCACAAAATGTGCTCACCATATCTGTGAGATGTAAGTGCTGAAGGAAGTTCAGAATAGTCACTGACTAGAATAGCAATGTGAATGTTTTAAATCACACCCAAGGCCTGGGAAACCAAGCGCATTTCCCCACAGCCTGGTATGTATGAAACCAGATCTTCTGGGGTTTGTTTGCTAGCTTTCTGCACAAGGAGAAGAGGGAGCTAGCTGGCTGACACCGTGAGCTTTTGTGGCATTTTGTATTCAGGATTCTGTCAGATTTGGCAAGTCATTGGCGAGCGAGAGGAGAATGGATTTGTTGGAGGGACTGAAATGATTGGAGGCACAAAGAAGAGCGAAAGAAAGTCATCCTCCTGGATGCAAACCCAAGGGGCCAGGATCCACCTGCGGTCCAAGCGGATCCCACGGTTATTCTGCTGAGCTAACATTTCAGTTAAACACCAAGGATTATTTGACAAGACAGTATTCTGAACTGCGTGTGGTCAAGGGGGCCGCTGAGGCCTGCGGGGGCTCCTGGGTCGGGGCAGGAGCAGAGGGGCCGCGGCCTTCCGGGTGGGGAGGGGGCGCGCCGTCATTTCACAGCTCTCACACCCGGTCTGTAAGTCGGGCCAGCCCCCCCCCCCCCACGGCACGACCGTCCCGGGGGAGTCTGCACGAAGGACAGCCCCGCCGCTCCAGGCCCCCGCCCGCCCCGCACGTGCAGCGCGGCCGCAGCCAGCCCGCCACCAGCGAGCCTGACGTCCCCCGGACCAGGGACAGGGGCCCCCGGACAGGCCTCGCCTGCAAACGCCAGCACTGCGCAGGGGTGTGCGGGGGAGCTGGGTGTGCGGCCGGGGGTGGAGAGGGCGCATGCGCTCGGGGGTAGGGGGTGCGTGCTAGGTGGGTTCTGGAAGGAGAGCACGTGTGCTCCTTGGCCCTGGGGCGGGGTGGCTGGTTCCAGGGGCTGAGCAGAGAGGAGGGTTTTCGGAAGGAAGACACTTGGGATGAGACCTGCAGGATTGTCCGGAGCCAGGAAACCAGAAAGAGAGGTAAAGGGCAGCAGGGACGAACGACTGCGTGGTGCCCGGCCAGGTCCGCCACGGGCGGCCCCACCACCGTGCAGCATCCCCAGGCGCGGGGACCCCGCACGCAGCAGCCCCCTGCCGACCGTGCCCGGTTTCCTTCGCACCTTGCGCTTCAGTCCTGGCGAATGGCTCCGGGCCAGAGAAACGAGCCGGGTGCGTGTTACGTGCCCTCTGGACTGCGGAGGGCGAGCGCGCCGTGAGTCTCACTTCCCGGGGGGCCCAGACCGCACACGCGCCGAGGCGCGCTCACCCAGCACCCGGGAGCGCGGTCACCTGTGGACGAGCGGTCTCATGCGCACAGAAGCTGCCGGGTGCAGAACGCACACCTCCGCCTCCGTCGGCCCTGGAGACGGGCGGCACCCTCTTCTGGGACGTTCCCTTCCCCCTCCCACCCAGCGTGGGTTAAAAGTCCCAGGGGTGGAGAAACAGGCTGCCTGATGACGTCACTCACGTGCTGGAGGGCTCTCCGGACCTTCCGGGAAAGCGGCCCGGGGCCTCACCTGGCCTCCCAGCCCAGGTGCATGGCACACCTGCTCACATAGCCACCCACCTCTCTTTCTGGTTTCCTGGCTCCGGACAGTCCTGCAGGTCTCATCCCAAGTGTCTTCCTTCCGAAAACCCTCCTCTCTGCTCAGCCCCTGGAACCAGCCACCCCGCCCCAGGGCCAAGGAGCACACGTGCTCTCCTTCCAGAACCCACCTAGCACGCACCCCCTACCCCCGAGCGCATGCGCCCTCTCCACCCCCGGCCGCACACCCAGCTCCCCCGCACACCCCTGCGCAGTGCTGGCGTTTGCAGGCGAGGCCTGTCCGGGGGCCCCTGTCCCTGGTCCGGGGGACGTCAGGCTCGCTGGTGGCGGGCTGGCTGCGGCCGCGCTGCACGTGCGGGGCGGGCGGGGGCCTGGAGCGAGGGAAGAAATCGCACTTTCAGAGCTTTTCACGGGACGGCAACGCGGGCGCTGGCTCCCGGCCTGGGTGACGCTGGGAGCGAGAAGCGGGATTCGCAGCTGGTAAGGACGCAGGCGGCCGTCCAGCCCCAGAGGCCACGGCCAGAGGCGCACGCGCTGCAGGCCCGGCGCGGCCCAGGCACCGGGCACCGCGTGGGCTCGGCAGGTGCGGCGTCCAGCCCCCCGGCTCCCGCGGGGCCGCCGGGGGCCCAGGACTCGGAGGGGCTGCCACATGGGCAGCTCCTCGGCTGCGAAGAGCGCGGGGCCTCCACACCGAGTGAAATACATCTTTTTGTGCTTTTCTGAAAGTTTGATGTCCAAGTTCTAGCATATGCCCGTTGGAACGTTTTTACTGCCTGAAACTGGATGGTCAGTTTGACAACTGAGCCTGAAGCAAAAGATCCGACTGTGAAGGAAAAGAAGGAAACGGGAGAAAGGGCTCTTGAGACATAAAATGATGCAGAAATGTGCCCTTCCTGCTTCCTTGAGTCGCTTTTCCGTGTTTGAGTTCTTTCTTTGTTAAATTCTAAGTAGCAAAGCTTGACTTGCGAGATGGATTTTTTGAGAACTGTTCCAGGTTTATACTCTTTTTTCCCCACGGGTTTTCCGAAGTGCGGAGGAACAGATGTAGGGCTGATGTCTCCTTTCCAAACTAGGTGCTTGGGTTTCTGCATCTTCGGCACCTAGCAGATGTGTAATCCAGAGGCCACTACAGAACTTGTCTTCATGGGAACAGTTTCATCCCGTTAACTTTACAAGAGCGCTAGGCTGAGGGCGGTCTCTTGACAAGATTGCTCTTTTCGTTTTGGAGTGTGCAGTGGTAATATTCCTGGAGAAGCTTTTTTATCTCCATATTGCTGTAAATAACTAGCTTATTCTGATCCACTTTAAATGTAAATATGTTAACCTTACTTAGTGAATTACTTGAATTAACATCTTTGTTATTAAGATAGCATGGCATCCCAGAGAAGTGATGTATATTTTCCTGTCATTTTGCCAGATTTCAAGGTAATTCCATTTAAATGATAACGTGAAAAAAATAAGCAGTTATATTTATTTAGAAAAATAATACCTGAGGACAAGATATGTGTTAGATGCTTTAGGAAATATTTTTTGTTTTGTTTTGCTATGTTTTCAGATTGAGTGGTAAGATATGCTGCCTGGGATGGCTTTTTTATTTATAACAAGAGTCCCTGAAAATAATGCTCAGAAAGGTAGTCTTGAAAATATCTGTGCACAGCCCCTTCCTGCAAACGTGCTCAGAGAACCCCTGTAAGAAACTATTCATTGTAACGGGTAATGACTAAGAGTTGGAGAAAGCCCAGGTATTTGTCATTAGGGAAATGTCTGAGGACAATATAGTTCAGTGTACAGTGGAATTCTATTCCACAATTTTTCAAGTAATGAACAATATTTTACATGCAGCAGCTAGTTACCTCAAAAATAAATGACAAAAATAAGAAACAAAATGAGATGTATAATAGTGTTAAGTATGTAGGTAGAATCCACAAAGACACACATGGTGGATTAGAAAGATAATGCTAATCATGATGCATGAGCCCCTATCGGAGGGAGAGAACAGGGTTGGGAGCTGAGGAAAATGGAACAAAATAGAAAACCAAATTTCATAAAAGAAGGACCTTACATGGATGGTTGATGATCAGCATTCGTCAGGTGCAAGATATGAAAGAATCCGCTTTGTTGAAAGCCTGGGGAGTCTGCGGATGTGCCCTCAGGGACCTTTCTATCCGGGCATGGCTGCTGAAACAGGAGGAGCAGGTTCCCCGGCTTCCCTTGGTGGGAGCCTCCTTGCCTTTGACACATGCTTGTCTTCTGAATAAGGCTTGTTCAGTAGAAGTTTTGCTGAGACATCGGAAACACTGACCTAGACTAGTCCTAACTCCTTAATGTCCTCAGATTCCTTCGGAGCTAATCCCTAGTTTCAGGCTCTACTCCGCTGTTTCCCCAACTGCACACACCACCGTCCAGCGTTCTGAACCACCGCGCGCTGAGAACACGCCCTGCTCCCGCACTCGGGCCGCAGATGAGCTCTTGCTCTCAAGACCTGGCCCGTGCTCTCAGGAAAGGGCTCTGTTAGGGCTGATGGCTGTCCCTCACCCGACAGATTTCCACCCTCCAGTCTCTGCCCTCCTCTGTGAGAGAATCCCATTAAACAGCATCTCTCTGGCTCCTCAAATGGAATGGATTGCTTTTGTATCATTACGTTTACGACAACAACAGTTCTCAAACCATGACATAATATATATTCCGGAGCCCCTACCGTATCTGAGGGTCCTGTTTCAACTCTTTGTGTTCAGGTTGCTGATAAACTAAAAATAAAATTTACTACTTTAAAATGGGGGAAAAAAATCAATAAAGTAAAAAATCAACCAAAATCATGATATTAAAACTGGTTTGGAGTTAGAAAATAACATTTTTAATAAAAAATTAACAAAAAACATTTTTAACTATTAACAAAAACTAGTAATAAAAAACATTCTTAATCAAAAGTACTAAGCAGCAGCTAATAACCTATAAATGCTGCCAAGAGATAAAAGAGAAGTATCATGTAAAAAATATCATATGCTTTATCAGATGACTAAATTAATTCCATCTGTTACCTTTTTTCAGTAAAGGAAAATAGACTCAAAATCAGTTCATATTTTTTGTATGAACTCAGGGAAATTTAAAAACTGAATAATATTTACTAAAGTTTTATGCACTGTATCTGTTCACACATTATTTCAACAAACATTTATTACCTCTCGTGTTGCAGACCCTGTGCCTGGCGTCAGTGACCCCAAATCCCCACCCACTCTTCCCCGTCCTCCCAGACTTTATAGACCTTCTACTGGGAGAGGAAGATTAATTGAATAAGTAAATTTATTTTAAAAAGTTACAAACTGTGGTAAATGGTTTGAAGGGAACAAAGGGAGAGGAGGACATGAGTATGAACTGTCGGCCGCGGCATGAAATATGTTGGGGCAACTATTCCTACCTCAGCAAGATGACTCGGGCAAATAAGTGATACTTAAAAATTGGGTGTTGGAAGACTTCCAGTGACTCAGGGCATTAATCCTCATTAATAAATGAAGTGCAGCAGAGGAAGGAAGAAGATGAAAAAGTATATTTTCTGAAAAACTTGGCACTTACTTGCAGTTAAAAGAGAAAACTCAGCATTTTCCTAGTGTTTTGTCTATTTCTGCCTGAAGTGAGAAGAAAGGGGAAAAAAACCCCAGTATTGGAATCTGCTCTTCATCCAACACCATGGTGTTTGCTTCCCTGCCCACCGTCTGCATAAATCATAAGGACCCAAGTGGCCAAGCATGGTAACCCCATCTTACAGAACGAGAAATTAAGTCAGAAAGATGAGGATTGTTACGGGGTCCAAGGTGGGACTTACCTGGGTACTGCTCACCTGTATATTAATCGTGCGGGAGAGCATTCTCACCTAGCGTCGTCGCTGGTGGAGTTGTCATGACTTCCTTTCCCCCGGTAACTGTATATTTGTGGATCGTGGTGCGGTGAGTGTCTCTCAGTCCCTGTGGTGGCTTTTCCTTTGAATAGGCAGGTATGAGAAGCACGCAGAGTAGCCGCAACACATTCTAATCCCTTTGAAAACTTCAGTAAAAGCCAGAACAAAATTCTGGCTGACAAAAGCACATCTTATTTTTCCTCTGTAATTCATTACGAGCTGGGTAAGTTCACGGGACCGTAATCAAAGATGGAATGTTTTACGTGTTGGTGAGGTGAATGCAGACTGCAAGCCCCGGGAACAGACGTTAGCTCTGATTACTGATTATTCTGTGCACAGGACACTCAGCGGCTGTTCCAACTTTGAGTCAACCACCCCCTAATCATCGTGTCCTCATGGGAAAAACACCTGACTTTCCCCTCGAGCTCCACCACACCCGATCAGGAAGCACGGCGTATCCTGGGAACTCTTTCCGGGTGGAAAGAGCTTCGAGACAGTCGTGTCCAGACGACATCAAGCACCGGCGGGGCTGCTCACTTTGGGCTCATCCGTCCAACTGTGTTTCCTGAAGATCTTCTCCCAGGGAAGGGTCAAGCTGTGCCCCGGTCACGCCTTCATGCCCACATGACACCCCTGGAAACTGTCCCCGATCGGATCAGGCATGGGTCTCCTTCTCCCTCTGTTCAGAACAGTGGTCACACCCACAGCCGCTGGGGCTCTGACTTTCTAAGCTCCGGGGAGTCCTGTTCGCCTGCACTCTTCCCCAGGCTGCTCGGGGGCTGTTGTGGACATGCAGGAGCAGGATGCGGCAGCAGGGAGATGCGTGGAAGGCAGGGTCACGATCTGTTCGACAGGCCCCGTTGGCTGTATAAGCCAAGTGAACATAAATCAAGTAAATTAAATGAATTCTGAATGGTGGAAGGACACCAAATGTGGACTCAAGCTTGGAGTAACTGCAGGGTCATCTGTCCTGATTTATCATAGATATTCTCAATACCCGAAAGTAAAGTATTACTTTTAACCCATTTTTCCAAGTTTTATTGTAGTAAAGTATACATAATGTAAAAATCTACCATCTTAACCATTTTTGAGTGTACAATTCAGTGGTACTAAGCACATTCACAGTGCTATGCGGCCATCACCACCACCCGTCTCCAGAAATTTTTCGTCTTGCAAAACTGAAACTCTGTCCCCGCTGAACAACTCCCCAGTCTCCTCCCCCAGCCCCTGGCACCCACCACCCACTTTCCATCTCTATGGATTTCACTGCCCTGGGTACCTCATGTGAGTGGAATCAGACAGTATTTGCCCTTTTGTCCCTGGCTAATTTCACTTAGCACAATGTTTTCAAAGTTCATCCATGCTGTAGCGTGTGTAAAAATGTCCTTCTTAGGGCTAAATGATATCCCATTGTATGACTAGACCACAATTTATTTATCCATTCATCTGTTGATGGACACTTGGGTTGCTTCCCCATTTTAGCCCTTGTGAATATTGCTGCAGTGAACATGGGGGTACAAATAACTTTTTGAGACTCTGCTTTCAATTCTTTTGGGCATATATGTGGAAGTGGGACTATTCTATGTTTAATTTCTTGAGGAACCTCCACACTTGTCCACAGCAGCTGCATCATTTTACATTCCCACCAAGTGCACAGGGGTCCCAATTTCTCCACATCCTTGCCAACACTTGTAATTTGTAACTACCAACTTACATAAATAAAAAGATAATAAGGGGATACTAAAACAACTGTATGCCAAGTTAGATAAGCTAGGTGAACTGGACAAATTCCTAGAAACACACAGACGGACTCACAAAGAAATGGAAATCTGCATAGACTTATCACAATTAGGAAGAGTAAATTAGTACTTAAAAACCTCCCCACAAAGTAAAACACATTTTCAGATGGCTTCGCTGGTAAATTCTACCAGATATTTAAAGAAATTATTACCAATAGTTCATAAAATTTTCCAAAAAAAAAAAAAAGAACACTTCCCACTTCATTCCATGAGACCTCTTTAATACCAGAGTGGGATAAAGATACCATAAAAAAAAAGAGAAAGGAACAGACCAATACTCCTACAAATGCACAAATCTTCAGCAAAATACTAGCAAACAAAATACAAAAACATATAAATAAATTATACATCATTACAGGCAGTATTTATGCCAGGAATGTAAGCTTGATTTGACATCAAAAAATCAAGCAATGTAACACCACATTAAGAGCATAAGGGACAAAACCACACAGCTGTCTCAATAGGTGCAGAAAAATAATTTGACAAAATCTTATGCCCCTCTGTGATTAAAAAACTAAGAAAAAAGAGAGCCTCAGCGAACTTGGAATGGAGAGAACTTCCTCAGCTGGATAAAGGGCCTCTGAATGTCTACGGAAAGCCCATGAACAAGATAAGGCCATTCTTAATGACGGCAGGCTGCTTTCTCCCCACGGTCAGGAACGATGATGCAGTGCCATCTGTTCTTATTCTACTCAGCTTGTCGTCACAGGTTCTAACAAGGACGATTTTCTAGAGAAAGAAAGAAAGGCATTGGGGTTGAAAGGAAGAAGTAAAGTTTTCTCTGTTTGCTGATGATGTGGTCTTTATACAGATAATCCAAAGAAATCTGCTAAAAATGATCAGACCTAATGAATGAACTCAGTAAGGTTGCAGGATACAAAATCAACACAAAGACCAGTGTTTTCATACTACCTGTGAACAATTTAAAAATAAAATTTAAAAATTTCCATTTTCAATAGCATTAAAAATAATAAAATACATAGGAACAGGTTTAAAAAGAAGTGTAAGTTTTGTACACTGAAAACTGCGTAACATTGTTGAAATAATGAAGGATGATCTAAATAAATTGGAAGATACCCCACATTAATGGATTGGAAGCCTTAATATTGTTACAATGACAATATTGCTAAAATCGATCTATAGATTCAAAGCAATCGATATCAATCCTTATTAAATCCCAGCTGACTGAAACTATAAAACTGCTAGAAAAAAACATACAAGTAAATCTTTGTGACCGGTTGAGGTCATGGTTTTTTAGATACAACACCAAAAGCACAAGTCACAAAAGAAAAAAGTAAATTGGACTTTATTAAAATTAAAGCTCTGGGCTGCCAATGGTGCCGATCTGGAAAGTTAAAAGACACTCCACAGAAGAGAAGATACATGCAGAATCACGCACTGGGTGAGTTCTGTCCGTAGAATATGTGAGTGTGTGTGCTCACACACGGAGAGAGGCGATGTTTGTGCCCGGGTGGTGGGACGTCAGAGGCT
The DNA here is from genome assembly GCF_011800145.1 of Mirounga leonina. NCBI lineage: Eukaryota > Metazoa > Chordata > Mammalia > Carnivora > Phocidae > Mirounga > Mirounga leonina. Next base: position 403,934 of record NW_023270277.1, read on the forward strand.
GTGCCCGTAATCACTTCACTGTACTGCTACATGAGGAATATATATGAGGAATATAAAACTTTATCATGTGTCTGCAGGCAGAAAGCAAAGAATTTCTACCCAGAGAACAGTAGGGTATGTACATTTTAGGGAGCTCGTCAAGAGTGGGGCTGGGCAGGAAGTACGGAGTAAATGCATCCAGTGTCCCCACCCAGTATCTTGAAAGTCGAGCCCCTGGCATCTAAGTATTGCTGGGCAAAAAGGCAACATTAGGAAAATAATTAGCATCACGAGGGCACAATGGAGCTAGATTTGGAACTATCTGTAGAAATTTGTAGAAATTCAGATCACCTCCTCTTTACCGTGCTCTAAATTGGCCTCAGCAATATCTCATGCTTGGCTCAATAATGAAATGGGGAACAATTATTGCTGAATCTTTATGTGGGAAACTTTGATTATCTGTATCTAAAAATAAGGTCTATGTATCTTACCCATCTGTCGATTACTTATCTATCTATCTGGAGAGATATGAAGGGATCATCCTCCTACTTTGGAATCTCAGCTGTGGCAATGGGAACTCTATTCCACAGAGTAACTAAAATCAACACAGGTGCCTAGCGGGCAATTACTGATCATATCAATTTTCCCACTTATGTGTCTTTTTTCATTAATTCCATTGTTCATCGGAAAGAATGAGAGCATAAAGGGCTTATTTGAAATGACTGGAAGAAGAGAGAATTGACAGTGTGGCTACCCAATATTCCATCGTGCTTATAACACTCAGCTCTCTGCAGCAAGATAATTAAGAGGTAGAAGCACCTTCAACACTGAACACAGATACCACATAAAAAGTTAATAACTTTCCTACATACACGATGTTTGGAGAGGAAAGTGCCTAATCATGGGTGAATGAAATGCGGATTAAAATACTAAGCAGTGTCAGACACATTCAATATCTACAGTGATTGGGAAGGAACTTTAGGGGAGAGACAGATTCTTGGAAGAATAATATAATGAACTAACTTTATATTCTGAGCTATTAACTGATGGCTCACTCATGGAAAATGTTCTTATTAGTCATAAGGTGAAAACAGTGTACGCCCGGAAACCACGGGGCTTCTCCAGAATTAAGGATGCCCAAAAAAGGTGATACAAAGAAATGTGGAAATATGTCAGCGCACCATCTAAGCACCTGCGTAGTTTCTCTTTGTGAACATTTTCCCCATGTGAGTGGTATGGTTATGTCATCTCCTGAACCCAGGACAAGCACGATTCAATGCAAGAATGTAGGCAAAGGGCGCTTGGCTCTCGGATGGCTCTGAACTCATCTACCTATTCCTTCCGTTCCATCACTGGGCAGATGATTACTGAGCATTGAGGCCTTTGCTCAAGCCCCCGGGCCCTGTGTCAGAACCCTGAGCTCTGCAACCATTCGGCCACTGCATGTTTGAATGAGAAGCTAATGTTCTAGGGACACAATGACACCTTTAATGTGTAGGAGCTAGAGTCGGGGGTAAAGACTCAGGTTACCATGTTCATGTGAAATGCTGGTCATGGATTAGCATTGACATTGCGTCTGAGCTGGCTGTTTGTTGGCTGCTATTTGCTACCATTTTTAAGTCCCTGCTATTCTGGGCTGTCCCAGATACGATATTTATTCTACATGACACTCTTTTCTTTTGTTCCAGGGAAAACATTACTTTATCCTAGTATCATTTATATATCCAAAATAGATTATACATGCCCCTTGAAACCCAGGAATAAACACAGAAATGTGTAACAGGTCACACGGAAGATGTGTCGGCCCTACCCCCATCCCAACCCCTCCAGCCAAAGATATGAACACCCAGGTGTGCATAATTCTAAACATTCCTCACCGTGAATATGAGTAATCTACATACTCCCCCCACCAAAAACATGGGTTCATATTATACTTACTCCTCTCCAAAAATGTCTAAGAAGAGCTTAACATGGGCATCTTGCTTGCTCATTAAATGAACACTGAATGCTTTTATGTATCCACCTATTCACCCTAATAAACTTTTACTAATATCAACCAGGCTGCGATAGTGTCTTGTTATAAGCATATGTATTCAGGGGCCTTTATTCCTGTGGGACAGAATCCTAGAAAAGGAAGTTACTGAATGGTGGGCAAGTCTTTCCTATTCATTGCCCTCTGAGTGAGCAAAGAGAGTTTGATGCATATCTGAGACTCAGATTTCTCTAACAGCCACCAGTGAAATCGTGTTCATAATTGTATTGATCACTTACATTTAAATTTTTTTCTGTTCATAATCTCGGCTTTTTCCCATCAGCTCGTTCTAGTTGTGTGATTAACAAGGCGTTTAACATCTGGGAGGAGTGTTACCATGTGGGAAATGTTGCAGGGGCTCTGGGAACTGTATTTTGGGATTTGATGTCATTCACAGATGTTTGTCTATAGACTTTCCTTCATCATACTCGAACAGCTTCAGTATTCTGCCAATGGGATTGTGTTTCATGGGGATAGAAACTTTAGGATTTTTTTTAAATAAAGTTTTCCTCACTTTAATATTGAACAAATTATTTGTTGTTGTTGTTGGTTTTTTCCTTATGAAGGATATTGTAACTTCATAACACGAGCTGAGGAACTCGTCCACTTTTACTGCAGACTGAGATACTTTCCGGGACATAGGAGTTAGGTTGTGGGTTCAGGGACCAGCTCTGCTGTTGGCAGGGCCGCCGGCCTCAGGGACACTGGAGGAAGCTCAGGAGCTGGCAGAGTGCAGCATGCTTCCCAGAGCGCAGGCAGGGTGTGCAAAGGCCGTGGGGCTGACCAGGGTCTGGACACCCAGCACCGGAGAGTTGGGGTTCTGGGAGGTAGACACTGTTCTGGCTGCGAACTCATTTCAACAGGACCTTCCCTATATTTCTCTAGAGCTAGCTTTATATTTTATTCTGAGATTTTGTTGTAAAAATATATTTTGTTAAAATTATGATGACAGTAGGTAATAGATTTTTTTATTATTGGATAAATGAATAAACATCCCAAACTGTTAGCACCCTTATGCTAACTCATGGAAAGCATATCCCCTATCCTCATCTTTTGGAATTTGACTAATCCTTGAACCTTAGCACCCTGGAAACTGCTGTGGGAGAGAGGCTCCTCTCTGTCGGCAGCTGAAGGACCCAAGTGGGGTTTGGCCTGTGGCTGGCAGGACCGGGCCCTCGGTCCTAGCTTCCCTGCTCTCCTGAGTTCATGCCACGTTTACCGATTTACCAACATGCCTGTTCATGCAGAACAGACCTCCTGCCCCTGTAAGGGGACAATTATCACAAAGTCACACAAGATTACAGAGATCAGAGGGGGTTCCCTCAGACTGAAATAAAACCTATTATGTTGAACTCCTGCCCCAAAGGACACAGGGGGCTTTGGGGAGAGGGCGGGTGGACCTCAGCTCCAAGATCCAGAGAGAGTTCCTCAACAATCTGGAAGGTGTCAGAAGACATCAGCCTCTTTCATGCACAGGTTAAGACAGAATGAAGAGAACAGGAAAAATATAAAGGAAAACTGATGTGCTTGACCATAATGGGCCTTGTCACCAGCAGGCCACAGGGCCACACAATACGGGGACACCATGGAGAGAGTGTGCAGGCCACGGAGTGCGGAACAGAGGCAATAATGATGCGGGCGAGATGGGGGCACAGAGAGAGAGACGGACAAAGACGGGGGACAGAGAGACAGAGAGATGGAGGAGAGAGACGGGGCAGAGCAATGGTGGGGCTGGGATGACAGAGAGAAACCCTCGGGCAGGTTATATGATGAAACCCTGGCTGTGCCTCCAAAGACCCCGCTCAGCCCCCCGCCCTCGCCGGGATTACTAACTACTTTGTAGCAATCACCTGCTGTTCTCCTGCTCATCTGTCAACTGTGAAATAAGCATTGTTTCGCTGTTGGTTTTGAGAGCAGGAGGTGATGTGCTGCGTGGGAGGGGCATACTTTAAGTGCCTGGTCCATGGTATGCACGGAAGATGTAAAGATGGAAAATTTTAATTTATTGTCATTTTTCTGTTACTATTTCCCCCTAACATTTCTGTGTTCCACTTGATCTTAGCCAAAAGGCCGAGAAATGATCATTTCGGTGTTCCAGTCTCTGCATCTCTTCTCTCTTCTTCATGCCCCACCTTGGAGCCAGAACGAAGCCTTGTCACTCATCACCATGAATGGTCTCAGGCTTGTCCTATCCGTGCCCCATGCCCTTAATCCATCCTAAATGCACAGTAGTCTAGGGTCTTATCATTTCATCCCTGGATTATTTCACTCCGAGTTCTGAGAAGAGCCAATAAAGGCAAGTAAGTATATCATGGGACAGTAACAAGAATATATTGTATTTTCATAAAATTATGCAAAAGGAAAATGTAAAAGCAGAAATGCTATAATGTTAGAAACCCAGACACCAGTGAAACAAAATAACTGAGATGAGTAGCAAACAGATTTAATTGAAGATTCTAACACATGAAGCAATGAAAATTAACTTACAGGAATCAGTAGTAATTGGTGTGAAGAAACTCAGGTGGAGAATGTCTTATGATATGGATCACTGAAGGGATATGGATCACCGAAGGGTTTCAACCTTAAATATAAACATAAAGAAGTTTTCAGTGCCTGGTCCCTGAGTGCTTTGTTGAATCTGCCCACACACTTTCTGCACATTCTGCACGAACACAACGAGGAAGATACTCTTCCTACATAGCTCACGTCTCCTTTCTGGGCTCACCGTTCCACACACGTCCTGGGTCCAGAGCCCCCATTCCCGTGTGTCCACAAGTCAGGACACACGGGGCCAACAGCCACACGCTGAGTGCACGGGACTTAGCAGTGGCCCAGCACATGGAGGAAAGTCTGCTGGATAAGCTACAAGGAAATTGTGCAATCGGCTCGATCCTGGGGAACAGGCTGGTCTGAAAGAGGGAACAGTGATCTGGGAAGTAAGCCTCCAGAAGGTGCAATGTGTGGTGCTGTTCTCTCTGCGTTAAGCTTAAGCAGTGCTTTGGGGCTTAAAAGACAGAACCCAAATTATGTTGTCTGGGGCATAAAAGGATGAACTAGGTTTATAATAAAACTCCTGAAGAGATGGAGCAGGGCAGCTTTGGATGTCCACTCCTGAGTCTTCAGTGAAGCTGTGTCATCAGAATGAGGGAATAGGACTCATGCATAATGCTCAACACTGAAGGAAATGCAACCTCAGTGTAACCAGGGGCCTCTGCAGAATCTTCAGAATACATTCTAGGGGAGACATGACTGGGGGCGGATTGTCATTTAGGTAGAGAGGAATATGGCCAGATTTACATGATAGAGACAGAGGGGAAGGAAAATGAGAAATTTCTAAAGCATGAAGAGAAAAAGTAACGGAGGAATGAGAAGTGATTTCAGAATTTCTAGCCCAGGAGAGTGGTGGTGGGAAGAGTGGGACGGTTGTGGTCATGATGAGCCCCCACAGCAGAATGGCCCACAAAATACCCTTAGTTTATAAAAATGCATAGTCCAACTGAAATCTTTCTAAACAGTATTGAAGCAGTTCATGCACAGGACTGGACTCTGATGACGTGTTCGTTACCCATTGCTCTCTGACACTCGTTATTGATCTCATGGTTTCTGGGAGCCCAGGTCCTGGTGCCACCCAGCTGCATCCTCCAGCCAGGGTCATGTCCAGGGATGGCTGGGAGGATGGTCACCTCAAGGTCCATTGGGCAATTTGCTCCCAGGCCCTCTCAGTGTCCTCAAAGCACTCTGTACCCCATGGGCCGTCGGCCAGAGCCTGCACCCAGTTCCTTGCCACGTGGCCTCTTGACGTGGCATCTTGATTTATCAAGGCAAGCAAAGTGCAGGGTGAGAGGATGCTCGAAGACAGAAATCACATCTTTTCATAATTTGGTCCCAGATGGGACACTGTCTGTTTTTTCCCATATCCTGCTCATTGGAAGTCAAGTCACTAGATCCACACTTCACACAAGGCTGTGGACCACACCAGAGGGAAACGCTGGGAGGCAGGACTGTCGGGAGCCCCAGGGAACCACGCAGCCCATCCCGCACTCACCCCCACAAAGTCTGGGCCTCCAAATGCAGGAGACACTCAGAAACCCTAGTGTCTCCAAAAATGTCATCCCTTCCCAGCAGTATGCCTTCACTTGATTTATAGAACCCCACGAGAACTATAGTTCCAGACTCATGGTTTTTCTGTTTGTACAAATATCCACTGTAGCATCTGGCATGTGGCCAGGACCAAAGACAAAGTTCCGAGTTATAAAGTTAAATGCTGTTGACATAATTTAAAGCAGTTCATATTGATTGATTAAGAATCATTTGCAGTGTGAACATCTTTATTTTTTAAAATAAAAATGTGTTAGAAAAATAGTTTCCATTTATTTTACTTAATACAGCTTCTGCAACAAAGCATTGGCCACCGCCGTAGACGCCCTGTTGGGCCTTCCTCTGGGCGCCCCTGGGGAAAGCCTCCTCTTACGGCTGGCCGGCGATGCGGGCGGTGCCGCAGGAAACACACAGCGACCTCGTCCAGGACACCTGCCCAGATGCCCCTGCAGGTGCCAGATGTTAGCTGAGGAGGCCTGGCAGCAGAAGGCGCCCGCGGCCCTGCCTGCTTGAGGAAGGCTAACAGATGCTGGCCCTTGTGGTCGATTTCTTGATAACTAAAAAAGCAGAAAGCACAGCTAACTATTTTGAAATATCGTCTTTCAGTTGTCATGGGGGTGGGAGGGGGGAAGAGATGACCCAAGTCTTGAAAACGTATTTTTAAATATTCAGAAGAACACCATCTAATCTCCAGTTTCCTGGTTGAACACCCCCTCCACTGCCTTTCCTTAATTAGATTGAATCGTGTTAATACAAGATCACAATTGATAATAATTTAAATAACAAGAAATAATGAGAAAAATATAGAAGAATGAAGATAATGAGTGTCATTAAAGAAAAAGAAAACCTAGGTTGGTTGCCTGCTGGTAGAAATCTGGGGGACATGCCCATTAGTGGGGGCTGGGTGGTTTCCTCTCAGCAGGGCTGCAGGGTGGCGAGGGGTGGGTTGGACAGACCAGGTAGGGACAAACCCACCGTCCATGCAAATGTGCCCACTGGGAAAGAATTCCCCCTTGAGGTGCCTTCCACCATTCTCCAGAGATCTGATGCACTGGCCACAACTAACTTGAGTGTGATCATATGCTGCGGACTTGGCCTCCCTTCCCCGAGATGGACGGAATATCTAAGGTGGAGCAAAGGCAAGAATTGCCCCAAATGATGGGAAACTCATGGGTCTGGGTCGTCTGTTCCATCTGAGAAGAGTACGTGCACCCAACACAGTCATGGGTCTGACCAAGAGGCAGACCCGTCATGAGAAGTCTTGTTCGGGACACAGGACGCACTTGCCTATAAACACACTTTGAAAAGTCATAACATAATATGACAAAACATAACATAAACATTCATATCTTAAAATTATAGCTTGAAAATTAAAGTGTCAGGTATCACACAACTTACTCTGAGTACAAACACACTTTGAACACTAAGGATGCACCTAAATGTAGGTGGCCACTGAGTGCACTCCGGGAGCCTGGGATGCAGAGCACACTCGTGACCTAGAGAGTTCCGTCATTGTCCCCATTGTTGGTGAACCTACATTGGGATAAACCTGTAAGTTAATACCTAAAAAGCACCTTAAATGTTACAGCAACCAAAGATCTCCTGTCACACTGTCATGACTCTCCTTCAAGATGACCCATCCCTTCAGGCAACTTGGCTTTTCCATTACATTCAGAGTCACCATAGTAACAGTAACCTCCCTCATTCTAAACCCCACTGTCCCATCACCTGCTCTGAATGTGACAGATTAGCATTTTTTTCTTCCCTGAGTATTTCATACTTTAATTTTGAAATGGAAAGGGAGACAATTAAAACAATCTTTTTGAGATGAAATGCCTCAAGCGCAGTGCAACGTTGAGACTGGGAGCCGTGGTGGCCAGGAGGAGGGGCGTCCCTGGGTTTCTCGCTGCGAGACTGCGTGGGCGGCAAAGGGCCACATTATGAAATCACAGGTCAGAGAACCACATCATTCTCTCCCAAAATTCTGAGAATAACTTGAATGACATAATGATTTTGAATGGAGAGATTGTTAGAGCAGAAATCTAAAAATCTAGATTGTGACCTGCTTTCTCTTCCATAAAAAAGATGCAAAAGTGACTATTTGTCCCACTTGAAAGAGTCCTTGTAAGATTTATGACTAAATAACCTGTTAATATCCAAAATCTGTAAAGAACTTACCAAACTCCACACTCAAAAAACAAATAATCCAGTCAATAAATAGAAGACATGAACAGACATTTCTCCAAAGAAGACATACAAATGGTCAACAGACACATGAAAAAATGCTCAGCATCACTCGGCATCAGAGAAATTCAAATCAAAACCACAATGAGATACCACCTCACATCAGTCAGAATGGCTAAAATGAACAACACAGGAAATAAGTGTTGGCGGGGATGCAGAGAAAGGGGAACCCTCTTGTACTGTTGGTGGGAATGCAAGCTCGTGTAGCCACTCTGGAAAACAGTATGGAGGTTCCTCAAAAATTAAAAATAGAAATACCCTAAGATCCAGCAATTGCACTACTAGGTATTTACCCAAAGGATACAAAAATACAAATTCAAAGGGGCACATACACCCCAATGTTTACAGCAGCATTATAACAATAGCCAAACTAGGGAAAGCCCAAATGTCTATCGACTGATGAATGGGTAAAGAAGACACAGGGTGTGTGTGTGTGTGTGTGTGTGTGTGTGTGTGTGTGTATAATGGAATATTATTCAGCCACCAAAGAGAATGAAATCTTCGATTTGCAACAACACACATAGGGCTAGAGAGTATTATGCTAAGTGAAATAAGTCAATCAGAGAAAGACAAATACCATATGATTTCACTGATATGTGGAATTTAAGAAATAAAATAGATGAATGTATGGGAGGGTGGGAGGGAAGAGAGGTAGGGAAATAAACCATAAGAGACTCTTAATGATAGAGAACAAACTGAGGGTTGATGGAGGGAGGTGGGTGGGGGATGGGCTAGATGGGGGATGGGAGGGCACCTGCTGTGATGAGCACTGGGTGTTGTAAGTGGTGAATCTCTGAATGATACTCCTGAAACCAACATCGCACTGTATGTTAACTAGAATTTAAATAAAAACCTAAAAAATAAAAAATAAAAATAAAATTATCCTTATGGTTTATTTTAATGGGATTTAAGATCAAAGAAATAATGATATAGGTTTAAAAAGGAGACTAAATAACCCGTATTGAAGGATTTTGTGCAGTCTTGAGAATGATTATACTGGTTATAAATAAACCTAGCATTAGGATAGCAGCCAAAGCCCAGGGGGCCAGCTACTCTCCCAATCTCCCAGTGAATTGACAAAAATAACTATAATAGAGGGAGTTCTATATCATGGCTGAAAGCCTTGTAGCCTTTTGTCTGAAATTTAGAATGACTTAGTTGGAAACAGGATAGGAGATTAAGAGTCCTATGCACAGGTCAAGCAATATTAACATAAACTCCAAAGAGAGTGGCTTATCACACTTTTCTCCAACTTTGAAGGGAGTTTTGATACTGAAAAAAAAAAACCCACATTAATGATTGAAATACCAGTTAGAGACTTTCCAGAAGAATAAATGGGGAAAGGGCACTGTTATAGTTAATATAAGAAGAAACAAGATATTCAAAATGCATTAGTTTCAGAAGTAAGAAATGAAGCAGACAGACAATAAGTAATAATGAAACAAATAACAAATAAAGTTCTGTAATCTGAAGAATTACCCCAATTTTTTAAATTAAGAGCTTATGAATTAATAGCAGAATTTAATGTTAAAACAAGGCTCATAATGCATATTCCAAAATACATACTCTTTAAACATAAGAATATACTATGAGAATCTGTATTTTTAAGAAGGACAAAAACTAAAAACCTTTGGAGACAGAGGTAAGATTCGTCTAGTTCCATGAACGTTGTTGCAAATGGCAAGATTTCATTCTTTTTGATGGCTGAGTAATAGTCACAAACTGGTACAACCACTGGAAAACAACATGGAGTTTCCTTAGAAAGTTAAAAATAGAGCTACCCTATGATCCAGCAATTTTATTACTAGGTATTTATCCAAAGGGTACAAACACAGTGATCCAAATGGGCACGTGCACCCCGATGTTTATAGCAGCAATGTCCACAATAGCCAAACTGTGGAACGAGCCCAGGTGTCCATCGACAGATGAGTGGATAAAGAAGATGTGGTATATATATAGATGGATAGATAGATAGATAGAGATATTGATAGATAGAGAGTCTTAAAACAACTCACATTTGCAGTCACACAGTGTCTATGGGTTGCTGTCCACGCTTAGGTGCTCGGGATCTCACAGGCTTCTCTCAGGGAGTCAGCTGGGCTGTGTTCTCATCCGTGGGCTCTCCTGGGGGCAACCTCAAACTGACTCAGGTGTTGGTGGAATCCATCCCTCGTTGCTGTGACATGAAGGGCCTCAGCAGCTTGTGTTCCCTGCAGCTCCCTGCCTGGGCCTCTCCATGGACAAATCACATCACAAGTCATTTCTTCCTGGCCATCAGGAGAGCAAGAGAACCTGTTGAGGTGTCCTGTAACATGGAGTGGTCACCAGAGTGAAACCCCCTCACCTCTGCCATATCCTCCAGGTTGGAAGCAAGACACAAGTCCCACCTTGATGGGGGATGGGGCTCCCCCAAGGGCATCAAAACACGACCATTACAGGCACTTTACAGTTGCCCAGATACATATCCTTACGCCTTAAAGGGTGGTAAACACTTCCAATTAAGTTGAAAAGGATGATGTGACAGACACTATATATGGCCCATAAAGCCTACAATATTAAGAGTTGGCATTTTACAGAAACTGTTGGCACACCTGGATTTCACAGGTAATGTTGGATGTGCAAATGCAGTGTGCCTCAGTGTAACAAATGCCCCAGTTTCCCCATGTAAGTCCTGATAAGGAAAAGTAAGTGAAGACAGAATATCAGAAGCATATTCTTTGTGTTGTTCATATTATCAGCATGTATTCACATGTATCCTTAGGAACACAACACCTATGTGCAAAAACAACTGGAAAAAAAGACGTATGATCCCGGGACCCTGTGTGATGAGACTCACTTTCTCCTATCCTTTACCACCTGAGGCTAACTTGTGTTTAAATTAACAATCATTTTATTCTTCAAAATTCCACTTATAGAGAAGCTTTCAAAAATCTTGCCACTGATGGGCACTTTAGTCAAAAGCAGAGAGGGCATAAATTGCTATTAAGGAATCCCTATGTGCTTTGGAGGGAAATTACTGGTCTGTGTGTAAAGCCTGGGTAATTCTGGGTGGAGCAGTGTGATGGGGGGGCTGGGGAAGGGAGAGAGGTGTGCACAGAGCATCAGTGGAGAGGATGCCTTCTCGGAATTTCTAGAATCAGTCATTGGTTATCTCCTCCAAAGGTAAGATCAGGATCGATTCCAGGAAGGAAGCAGCTGAGGAGGGAACACGGAGATGGTTCTCGGGACTCAGCCCCCCACGGGGAGACCCCAGACACTCCCACGGAGGATGGGAGACACATCTAAGCTCACACTTTGCAGATCAGTAGTTTCTGAAGTGGTCATTTCCAAGGGAGAAGTTAACACAGCTCTGAGGTAAGATGCTCCTAAATGGGGAAGTGTACGTTGATGCACACATTTCCAGACGGGGTCACCGGGGTTCACGCAGCATGAAACCTGCTGCAGGTGCATTGGCTTCCCCTCACCTGTGTTCCTGTCCGCTCCGGACGTGGGAGCAGTCCTCTCCTTCCCCGACGCAGACACAGCTGCTCCCCCAGCTTCAGGGACTCTTGGAGTTAGTCTACTTGCTTGTCTTCAAGCAACAGAAGCCTGAGGAATGTGCCTGGAAAGGTGGGGGACGTGGTCCCTGGTGGGCGCCGGGAGCCTCGGAGCAGATCCGTCATGCACCATGCTGCCGCTGAGGCCGACTCATCTCGCTGCGGCCGGAGCGTCTTGAGGAACATCGGTGGGCTGTCGCTGGCATGAAAGAAAACGTGGTGCATCTTACAGGCTCCTCTTTTATCAAATGATTGGACTTCTGGGTAGGCGTCTCCTGGGGAACTGGTCTGGCTCCTTCCCTTACCAGGAGTAAAGAGCACGCGGAGGGCAGTGGCGAGGGCTGGGTCAGACGGGGCTGGAGCCCAGGACGAGGGCCCCGACTTGGGGCTGCACCGCTTCCCCGAAGTGAGAGCAAGGCCGGAGGCAGTCGGGGGCACAGACCAGCCCAGGTCGCGGGGAACTGCGGGGTGCCACCGATTCCAGACAAGAACAAAAGGTAGTGGGCTTGCATTTCATCACATGCTCCCCCCACGGGCAGCCCTCCTGCTTCCGCCTCCAACCCACATGCTCCCTTCTGCTGCTGATACGCTGCACCCCGAGCCCTCCACAGCCAAGCCATGACTGGATTTCCCGCCACTGAGAGTTCACTTCCTTCAGGAAACTTCCTCCACGGCCCCCAAAGCCTGAGAAAGAAGCTCGTGCCACGCCCCTCGTGGCTGTGAAGTGTGTCCTTACTTCTCCCTCCCCCTTCCTGTGCTGAAACACCAACAGTGAGCAAGAATTGTGTCTTTACTGTTGATTGTCTGTTGTTTATCGTTGGTTTACTGCTGTGTCTGCCACTCATAGCACCATGCCAGGCACAGAGCAAGTGAACATGTGTGTGCATGTGTGTGTGTCATGTGTAAGTGTGTGAGTAGGTATGTGTCTGTGAGTGTGCATGTACGTGTGCACACGTGTGGCTGTGTGGGTGTGTGCGCATGTGTGTCTGCACATATGAGTGTGTATGTGTACGTGCATCGGCATGCGTGTCAGTGCGTGTGCGTGAGTGTGTGCACGTGTGTGGTGTGTGCGAGTGTGTGCAGGCATGTGTGTGCATGTGTGAGTAGGTATGTGTCCGTGAGTGTGCATGTACGTGTGCACACGTGTGGCTGTGTGGGTGTGTGCACGTGCGCATGTGTGTCTGCATGTATGAGTGTGTATGTGCACGTGCATCGGCATGCGTGTCAGTGCGTATGCGTGAGTGTGCGCACGTGTGTGGTGTGTGCAAGTGTGTGCAGGCATGCGTGTGCTCACATGTGTGCAGGAGTGCGTGAGCGTGTGCCTGCGGTGTGTGCATGTGTTTGCATGTGCATGTGAAAGTGTAGAATGACCAACCAAATGCAATCTGACTGGACAATGGAGCCTCAAAGCGTCATCATCTGTTTCGTCTGAAATCTCACCCTGATCGTCCCCCAAGTCCCCAGCCCTGGCCTGAGTTCTGCGCAGAGGAAACCAGAATCCTGCACAGCATCTGCCCAGAGCATTCAGAAATTCTGGGAAAATGTTTCCCTGCCCTCCCCACCTCAAAAAATCCCGTCTGCTAATGACTGAGCCTCGTTAACTTCCCAGTTTTGTGGCTCATGCTTCTGCAGGAAGACTCAAGGTGTAAACCCTAAGGTCAATAAGCAAAAGGGATTAACAGCAGAAGCTTCCTTGAAAATAGCAAAGTGCTGGGGGCCAAGAAACACTAAAATTCAGAATTAGAAGTGACCTCGTAAGGGTAACATGTGAGAACAAAAAGAAACAACAGCAAAATGTCATGCATTAAGTGACTTTTCTCCAAGACTGGGACCTCAGGACCAATGGGGTAAATCTCCCTGGAGCCCCGTGGGAAGGAAATTGTCATGAGATTCTCACATATCCCCGTGTTTGATTCTCGTAGTGTTCACACAATGCTGGCCGCCAGGCTGGTTGTTTTGCAATCCCTCCTGGGGGCGGCACTCAGGGGCTTCAGACTGGGAGACCCAGGGAAGAAGGCAGCCTCACTAGATCAGTGTGGGTCCAGAGCCATGCAAATCTGAAGAGCAAACACGTGCCGAGTGTCATAGCAGCTATTTTCAGGGCAAAACACCATAACAAGATGCAAATGAAAAAATCCTTCCATGATAAATAAAACTTAGCTATTTTAGCTCTATTACAAGCAATGTAGAAGTCACAACAGAAAAGACTTATTGAAAGCTTCTCCTTGGTGCCTACATTTGATATTTGGTATATAACCACCTTGGGAGCTATATTTTTGGCTCACACGTTTCTTAAGATGTGGTAGCAAATAAGCCGCAGTTCTGTCCAGGATGAATTTATTCAATGTGACTTAAGCAAATCCATTTAAAACGTAGTCAGACCTCTAGAGACATTTTTCCAAAAATAAGTAACTTTTCGATTTATCTGGAGTTGTATAAGCAAAGTCACCTTCCTTGAATGTTGGACTTCACTTCTCCATGCACCTGCTCAACCAATGCTCATTGAGCACCTACTATGTGCAGAGCATTTTACTTAGTACTACCTGTAATAAAAGCACAGACATTTTTCCTTCAGGTTTTGTGTAGAATAAGTATGTGTAAATAAGTAACTATCAAACAAGATACAAAAGGATAAATAAGTTCAAAGAAAGTGGGATCCACTTAAAGGAAGGCAGATAAGAAAATCTCTTTCTGGATGCCATGCCACAAACAATGAATTCAGAAATGAGAGCTCCTCAGACTGCAGAGATATTCGGGAGGACATTCCAACCAATATCGCCTAAGACTTTACTGTGAAGAAGCAAATGCTCAAAGAAGTGTGGGGGTTTGCAATCAAGAAATGGGCAGAAGACATGAACAGACATTTTTCCAAAGAAGACATCCAAATGGCCAACAGACACATGAAAAAGTGTTCAATATCGCTCAGCATCAGGGAAATCCAAATCAAAACCTCAATGAGATACCACCTCACACCAGTCAGAATGGCTAAAATTAACAAGTCAGGAAATGACAGATGTTGGCGGGGATGCGGAGAAAGGGGAACCCTCCTCCACTGCTGGTGGGAATGCAAGCTGGTGCAGCCACTCTGGAAAACAGTATGGAAGTTCCTCAAAAAGTTGAAAATAGAGCTACCATATGATCCAGCAATTGCACTACTGGGTATTTACCCCAAAGATACAAGAGTAGGGATCCGAAGGGCTATGTGCACCCCAATGTTTATAGCAGCAATGTCCACAATAGCCAAACTGTGGAAAGAGCCAAGATGTCCATCGACAGATGAATGGATAAAGAAGATGTGGTATATATATATACAATGGAATATTATGCAGCCATCAAAAGGAATGAGATCTTGCCATTTGCAACGATGTGGATAGAACTGGAGGGTATTATGTTGAGTGAAATAAGTCAAACAGAGAAAGACATGTATCATATGTTCTCACTGATATGAGGAATTCTTAATCGCAGGAAACAAACTGAGTGTTGTTGGAGTGGGGGGTGGGGTGGGAGGGATGGGGTGACTGGGTGATGGACACTGGGGAGGGTGTGTGCTCTGGTAAGTGCTGTGAATTGTGCAAGACTGTTGAATCTCAGATCTGTACCTCTGAAACAAATAATGCAATATATGTTAAGAAAAAAAAGAAGAAGATAGCAGAAGGGGAAGAATGAGGGGGGGGAATCGGAAGGGGAGACGAACCATGAGAGACGATGGACTCTGAAAAACAAACAGGGTTCTAGAGGGGAGGGGGGGTGGGAGGATGGGTTAGCCTGGTGGTGGGTATTGAGGAGGGCACATTCTGCATGGAGCACTGGGTGTTGTGCACAAACAATGAATCATGGAACACTTCATCTAAAACTAATGATGTAATGTATGGGGATTAACATAAGAATAAAATTTTAAAAAATGGAAAAAAAAAGAGGTATAATTGACATAGAACATTAAAAAAAAAAGAAGGAAGACAATATCTATGATATTTCCTATATATTTAAATAATTGTTGTTATTTAAAATTGTACACTCTGAAAATTAGATGATTTAGCCAATTATTTAGGTTATATAAAAACAGAAACTCCCACTCTATTGGTATTATGATGCCAGGGTTTGAGGATCAAAGGTGACAATTCTGAGTTCACAGGAATATTACTTCAGAATATGACAATTCTTGAAGAGTAGCCAAGTGATGACAGAATTCTAGAACAAGAGGGAGTGAGACATGAGTCGGCGTGGAGCAGACCCAGGAATTTACAGTGACTCGTGCACAGAAGGCATGCAGCTGCCCTCAGCTCCACCTGCACACGGCTGTCCCCCTGTGGACACGTTCTCTTCAAACTTCCATTTATGATTTTAGGATTTCTCTTCTTATCTTTTCCTGAAGAAAACTGTGTCTCCTGCTCTGGACACACCCACAGTACATGTCTGGCCAACGGGATGCATCACGCTCTCTGGTTAGTGATTCCTGTGCCCCTGCGTCTTCACCATGAACTTGTAGGTTTGGTCTAGGCAGGGATTTGGGGTCAGGACCGTAGCAGACATTCACAGCATTTGTCAATTGACTATTGAGAAAACATTAGGTTTGAAGTGGAATTTCTTATAAAAATCGCTTATTTCTGAACCTTTATAAAAATATTTTTGATCACGAATGCACACCCAACTAATACCTAAACCCCCTAAACTTATAATGTTGAAAATCCATCACCAGGTAAAAGTAGTTTCTGGGAAATAAATAATTTTAATTTAAAAGAGGGAAAGATTAATAAACTCTGTTTTCCTCATTAGGGCCTAAAATATTTTTTAATCTCTCTGCCTGACAGATTGAATAATTTAAGACAATTAAGTTGTCCTGTCTAACATTTCCTTTAAGATGCAGATTAAAAATATAATATTTGGGAACTATATCCATCAAATCTAAAAATTCTCATGGCTCTTTCATGAGGTCCCTCAAGGTACTGAATGGAGCACATCCCATCCCACACACACTGCACCTAATTGTGATGTCTATTTAATACCCCAGCTGATATTTATGGGGTGTTTGCTCTGAGCCCAGGGAGAGCTAAGCAGTTTTCATATTGTTTCATGCAATCCTCAAAACGGTCTTAGGAGGCAAAGAAAACCTTCCTGGTGTTACTTGTGGGGAAGCAGGACCCACGTGACAGGCGACGTCCCCCAGGCTGTGCTTGGGTCCCTGCTGAGCCCTGATCCAGTGCCTATGCAACCACACCCCTGAGGACTGCAGGTGCTTCCGAGGTGTGGCCAGGGGGCCGCCTCCGCATCCCGGTGGGACCGACGGTCATGGTCCTCTGGGAAGTCGGGCACTCAGGTCTGGTTCAGAGGGTCCCAGCACCTGGAACCAGACAGCCTCCTCCCGTATCCGTAAGTCTCTCCACCTGCGTTTCTTCATCTGTGAGATGGACTGAGTGTGAAGCCTCTGGACCACATGCACACATGCTTACACACACACATGCTCACACGTGCACATAATCTGCATGCACATGTACACATGCTCACGCTCACACATGCACACACACATGTACACGTGCTCACACTCACACGTGCACACAATGCACACACGGTCACTTGTGCACATATATGCACACACATGCTCACATTTGCACGCACGTGTACACATGGTCACACATGCACAAGGACAGCACCCCTCACGAACCCCTGGGAAGGCTGATGCCCTGTTCTCAGCATGAAGAAGGGGGTCTTCTGGGGGATGTGGTAAATGGGATGTGCTGGGAAGCTCTGCTCCAACCTCCAGTTGCCTCCAGATCTTGAGCGAAGCCTGAAAACCTTTTAGGATGGACTTGAGGTGAAGGGCCTTCTCATGGACACTCTGGCAGGTGGCCCTTCTGTGTGGGTCTGCCGGGGGTGCAGGCATCATATTTGGGGGTTCACTTCAGGCAGCACAGAGCAGGAGGAAGCAAGCTCCAGACATGCAAACTTCGAGGGTGGGCTTATGAGTTGTTCCAGGCAGTGGACACGGGGTCCGGTCCAGGGACAGGGCGGCCGCACTGACGCGGGGCCCTTGTGGTCGACGGTGCTGCTCTCAGGCTGTGCATGATGTCCTTTCCCTGTGCTGTTCCGTGGGCTAATCCCATATTCATGCCGCACCCGACTCTAGACCCCACACGTTCCGTCTTTGCTACTAAGCTCGTGTTTGCAGTAAGGCAGGTTTTGGTCGATGCTCTTATATAATTAAGGTAGAACCACCCTACGTTTAGTTTGTTAAGAATTTATCATGAATGGACATTTATTACATTCAAAGCTTTTTTTTTAATCTACTGAGGTGACCATTTGACTATTTTTCTTTCAATTTGTTAATGCAGCACGTTTGATTGATTAGTTTTTTAATGTTAAACCAACTCTTTATTCCTGAAATAAACCTTGTTTGGTCATAATACTCCCTCTTTGATATATACTGCTGGTTATGGTTGCTGCTATTTTAAGGTTTCATCTTTAAGACAAAGCCACCAAATCAAATCTATGTATCAGCCTTACCTTCTTTCTGGTTCCCAGTTGATGTGTTCATTTAACCTTACACAAGCTCAGTTTATGTTTGGACGAAAGTCATACTTTTCATGTTTTGAGCATTAAGAATTCATTGTCCTGGAGGTCCCCCCCGATGTGCAATTGAACTCCCATTCCAGACAAACTGCCCTGCCCGGGACGTGTTTTCAGAGTCTAAACACTCCCGAGTGAGGGCAAGTACCAAGAGAACTTTGCCTGCGCTGACTTCTTCCCCAACTGCTCTTGTGTCTGTTATTAGTCAGGCTTCCCCAGAGACGGCAAGCCGGGACGGCATGTGTATGCGCGTTTCAGAATATCCTGCTCTGTCTCCCCTGTGCACACTGAGAGGGGGTCTGAGGGAGAGAGACTGAAGGAGGGCCCGCAAGTCTGCATTCTGCAGGGCAGGCCAACACTTCAGTCTCCCGGCAGAACTGCCTCCTCTTTGAGAAACCTGTTTTTCCTCTCAACACCTCAACCGATCGGATGAGGCCCACCACATTATGACGGGAAAGCTGCTTTACTCAAAGTCTGCTGGCCATGTCTACAAAACACCTACACAGCAACACCCCAAGGGCTTGTTTGGACAACCGGGCCCCAGCGCAGCTGAGTGGACACTGAAGCCGACGTCACAGTTCCGTTTCTGGCTCTCAGACAGGCAAGCCTGTGCTGGTTCCGGGGGGCCAGGCTCTCCGCAGTAGGTGGCAGCCGGGGTCGGGAACCTGATTTATGCTGACAGCTGTCGGTAGGCACAACCGAGAATCGACTGGCCCATCTTTCCTTTGTCCGTTTGTGCAGGACCACGTGTCACCGCCCCCAGGAAGGGTGGCTCTGCCATGTGGATCTGTTTGTCTTTGTGCTTCTGCGCTGACTTTGGTCTGCACTTGAGACACAAGAGCTGCACGTTCTCCATGAGTCTGTGTGTGCCTATAATTGGAAAAAGCCTTACCTGTCACTGTGTGACCTTAAATACGTCCCCCCCCCCCAGAGTGCTTTAATAAATTAGATTATGGGGCCTCTTGCAACAAAGGAACGCTTCTCTGACTGGTTTATAGACTAATAAGTGTTTATATAAATCTAATATTCCCTGAATTCCAAGAACATTGAAAAAAAACTAATGCCTAACACATGGAAAGTGCTAGAGTTTTATGAAAAAAAGAAAAAAAGAACTTTTCCAGAGAAACTGCTGTAACAAAAGCATTTTTCCCCATAAGAAACCAAATTCAAAGAAACCGAAGACCAACCTTTGACAAATCAATCTGGTTGGATAATTTTGATTTACAAAATCAGCGTAGGACACAATTTTTCATTTAAGCTTTTCTAAGGTCTCTGTTTTGTCATGGCAATTCTAATTAAGTTTCCTAAATTTCTTCTACTACTTACTGTTTGGATAAATTAACAATACATTTGCATCATCTTTAAGGTTATAAAAATACGTGTGATCATCATAATACTTAAATGTAGTTGTGATTCTGCACTGATGTATCTCTTCGTGGCAACAGTAATTGTGTATGGTGCGTGGCCTTACAAGGTGGGTGAGACCATGAGTTACACTAAGATCCTGGGGGAATAGAATTTAGCTTTCTCTTGATTCTGCATGTTGTAAAGTGGCTGTACCTTTGGGTCATGTTAAGGAATGCATCCGCTTTTACAGTTTAAGTAGGAATAAAAACATGTGCTGAGCCATGAAGAATCAGATTACGCAGCTTTGCTGATCTGCAAGATGAGGTTCTCAGTTGCCTATCTCTTGGTTCCCTCCATGAAGTAGAAATTAATTTATCTGGTTAGAACTTTCCATGGTTATTGGTGGTTGAGACTATTCCAGGAGCAATGGTGGTGGATATACAGATGAAATGTCAATTTATTGAGGGAAAACTGCGAATCATTTTCCTTAAAGTAGCTGGTTAATCCTGCACATGAATGAGGAGAGCTTGTGAATGGAAATGTTATTTGCCTTGGGTTCCAATGCCTGCAAGTAATGAATCTCTCAGGAAGCCGTGCAATGTGTTAATATCTTGGCAAATTTGGCTCTGTTTTGATAGATTCATTCATCAGTCTTTTAAAAAGGGTCTTGGGAATCCATTACAGCCAAGTATTACCTTAATGCAGAACTGATTTTATCTCCGTAAGAGTGACGATCTGGCCGTGGAATATTCCGTCTGTTCTAAGAGCAGGTAACGGCCTACCTGCCTATAATCTGCCCGCCGACAGATGATCTTCATCTCCCCACAATAATGTTCTGTTGTGTGTGTTCATTGTGTCACTTCTTTCATTATTAACAGATTTGAAAAGGGTTTCTCACTTCTGAGGGAGCAAACTTCTTCAAAACGTCGATGCCTTCTCCTCTGTTCTGTTTGAAGCGTGTATCATCTCTGTGATTAACAGGCAGACACCTGTGATCATATCGTCATCGAGAGACAGAAACTTTTGATAATTTTCCCCAATCTCACCCCCTCCCCAAAAAAGACATTTTCAGGATGACTTTCATACCTAGCGTTCCTTTGTGATTTCCCACAGGGCCAGGGAAGAGTGCCTCTGAGATGTGTTTCCCGGGATGCTGCGTGTCCGCCAGCAGAGGACGCCGTGTGAGAGCATGGGACAGGCGTCCGCCCAGAGGAGAAGCTGGGCCCCAGGTGAGCTCTGTCAGGTAGCCGCGGAGGCAGGCAGGTCTCAGTGATGGGCACTGGGGAGGATGCTGGCCCTTCCCAGCACTCGCTGTGTGTGGTGTCCTCACCGCGGGGCAGAACCCTGCATCCAGCCCTAAGGAAACGCTGTGTGTTTAACGAAAAGAGAGGGTGATGGGAGTTATTGCAATAAATTAACTACGTGTTCCATCGTCATCAGCAGTCGGTGTTGCATCTGCTCCTGCTCTGGCCCGGAAACTAGAAATGAGGTTTCGGTTAGGAAAGCAGCCTCATATCCTGCAAGGGGAAGACTGAGACTGACGCCCTGACTGTTGGCCCCAGGGCCACAGACCCTCAAGGACAGACAGGCTGGAGTGCAGATCAGACGGTCCTGAGCTACCACCCCGTTCCCAGGATGGCCTTCGGTTTGGCAGCAAATAGCTTCCTAGAAACAGGTGACCCAAGACCAGCATAGCAAGAATTAATTACACAGAACTAATTATGGTTATAGGTTTTAGGACAGTGTTGGTGCAGTTCTTCATCTTTATTCCCAGGCGGGTTTGTATGCGTGTGCAGGAAGCTCTTTCTATTTCCTCTGCTCTCCCCGACGAGGTAACTTAGTAACCAAGCTCTTACCATGGAAATAAAATACTCAAGAGCAAATATTTTTACTGGATCATTTTACTTTTAATAGCAAAGTAATTGCTCTCATGGGTTCAAAAATAAGTGGTTCACTTTTATTTTGCCCAAATTAGTTGTGCAAATCATGTAATAATGGAGCATTGTTTTGGGGAATAAATCTCATTTGACCAAGTTTGGAAAGCTCATCATTAAGAAGAAGGACTTCCTTCATTAGTGGAAACAGTGCATACCAAGCCTGCCTAGGGGCCGACCTTGTGCGATCCCGCGGTTTGGGGTCCTGGCCCTACAAGTGTAAAGAGCAACTTCCTGGCCAGTCAGGAACCTGTCAGGCTATGCAACCTTGAGGAGAGACCCGCAGGGTGCAGACTGCCCAGGGTTACCTGATGCTTCAGCGGCGCGCACCTTTCCTTGGCTTCCTACACATCATTGCTCTCAGATATCCCTATATGGACACATACCAGCTTATAGGAAACCAGTGAGGATACAAATGGCCCTGTCCCATGGCACTGCAGGTGTGCTTTGTCTGGCGAGCCCTAAGCAGGTCCCCGGGGGCGCCAGTCTGTCTGGCCTACGGGTCACTGATCTGTCTGAAGGTGTGTCTGTGGTACCAGCCCAGCACTCTTCAGGAAAGCGTGGTAAATTCGTGTCCTCTCCAGTTCACTAGCTTTACCTTCCTGCTTGTTAGCTCATGAAGGCATTAATTAAAATCGTCGCAATGTTCTCCCCTTAAAAATACGCAGATTGATGAAAGTTGCCCATTCTCGTTATGATCCTTTGCTGATCTTGCCATTTCTGTATCTAAAGCTGTCTGTGGCTCAGTATTCAGTCATGGGCCTTCCCATCAACTAGTCATGAAGGACGCAGATTGACACTGGGAACCCCGTGTGGGTCCAGCGTTTGCCGCAAGCTTGTCAGGACCTGCGTGCAGGTTCTCTGAAACGTATCTCCTGCCACGAATACGCTTGGTATCCGTGTTACCTTAACGTGTGTTGCAGGTTAAGTATCCACATGGCCAAAGGAGATGAAGATTGCGTATGGAATTATGGTTGCTAACCAGCTGACCTTGAGATCGGGGGTCCTCCTAGGTTTGGGGGCAGGAATGTAATCACAAGGGTCCACATAAGTGGAAGAGAGGGGAAATGTCTGAGTCCACCTGACGCAGTGTGAGAAAGATTGTACTGACCATGGGTGGGGGAGGGGGCCGCACCTCAAACGGGGGGGCCCCAGAGCTGGGAGAGGTGAGGAGCGAACCCCAGCTCATTTCTGGAACACAAGGAATGTGCAACTGGCACAAGGAGCCCCAAAGGAAGAAGCTCGCTAAGTGTTGGCTGTGATCAAATCTAGAAGTCGCGCCCCTGACGCATCTGTGTCTTCTGGAGAATTAAAGGACCCTGGAGCCCCTTCCCCGCCGACCAGCTGAGCCCGGGCTTCCAGGGGACCCGTCGGCACATGCAGCTGGGGGTGATGCAAAACGAAGGGTCTCAGAGGGGCAGCTGGGGTCACAGAGGACCTGGAGAAAGGACCGTCTGCTGGGGAAGGGAACGGAGGCGAGTGTCCTCGGGGACAGAGGACCAGGCGTGACGCCGGCCTGCGTCTCCTCCTAAGGGAGGGTTCAGGGCAGTTTGCTCCTGTCCCACCTGGACAGGGCAGTGGAGAGAGAACCCTTCTTACCACACTGACCTGGTCTACGGGGGTGGAGGGACGCGAAGACCCCGGGCCCCCGTCTCCTGGACCTGGGGTGGGCACGTTTGGCATCTGGAAAGGGGGAGTCTGAGTTTGTCACTGTTGCTCCTCTCTGCAGGGCACATGGCCAGTGGGGGCCGCTCACTTGGACGGTGAGTGTGCGGGAAGCGGTGGGTGTGCCTTCAGCCTGCGCATCTGGGACACAGCCAGACCCCCGGGGCTGTCTCTGGCTTCAGGCCTGCAGTACGTGAGATGGACACTGTGGGGTCAGCCTCCAAACGCCTCCAAACCACAGCGACAGGGTCCTCGCCTGGCCCAGGGACGGGGGAAAACACAGCCGTGGTTTGCATCAGTGAGACTGCGTCTGTGGCCCCGGCCCATCCTGACTATGGTGCCAGGCCATCCCCACACCCTTTCCCCACAAAATCAACCAAGAACAGGGCTTTTATTTCTTCAGAGGCTCCAGACCCTAAGTGAGTCTTTCTTTTGGCTGGTGGCCTTCTGCTCTAAGGCCAGCAAGCCTCTCCCTGCAGAGCCCAGGGGATGCCAGACCCACCTCCCACCCCTCACCTCCCCAACACCTGCAACCTCAGGGCCTTTTCCAGCATGCAGGGCCTTGACCCCAGGGGACAGAGAGCCCCGCAGAGTGTGAAGCAAGCTGCCTTGAATTTCCCAAGAAAAGCATTCACTCAGCAGCGTCCCTGGAGGTGTCAGTACATAAACAGGCGAAAGTCAGAGTGGAAACGCCCTTCCTCCAGCTGGGGAACAGCCCCCACACTGCTTGCTTCCTCCACGGTCCTGCCGTCCAGGTGACAAAAGCCAGGCACACGGCGTGCAGTCCTGGCCCTCAGAGTCCACACGGTGACGCTCTAACCCGAAACCCTCAGGATGCGACCTTATTTGGAAATAGGGTTGTTGCAAATGCAGTTAGTTAAGTTAAATTAATCCAATCAGTGTCCTTATAAAAAGGGGGCATTTGGAGACAGACCGCCAGGACAACACCATCTGGAAGTAGGCAGAGTTTCGGTGGTGCTTCTCTAAACACCAAGAACTGCCCGCAATGCACCAGCGGTGGGGGACAGCGTCCCTCACATCTGAGGACCAGCCCCGCCGGCTCCTGGATCTCAGACTTCTATCCCCAGATTGGGGAGACCATAAATTCCATTGTTTAAGCCCCGAAATCAGCTGTACTTTGTGAGGGCCAAGCCAGAAGTTGCATACGCGGAGCTCACGCAGACGGTGGGAGCGCAGGGCCACAGGGCGGGCGCAGGTGTCCTTGTAGGCAAACACCGTAAGCAAGAAAACGCCCATGAAGGGGGCAGCGCAGCTCTTGGTTCCTGGGTACAACTCAGAGGACATAAAACCACCGTAAAAACCCTTCTGAAACGTGATTTAATTTCCACATATGGTCTGGAAAGTGCTCTTACCCAGATTCATTTTTAGAAATATTGATGTAAGAATTCAAAATTAAGGCAGAGATTTACATAAAATTATTCATTTGATGTTATCATCAGTGTTCATGAAATCTAAAATTACTGGGTTTAAATTTGATAAATAACAATTTAACACACCTCCAAGTATCTCTCCACAAAATATTATTTCCAAAGAAAAAAGAAGTGGCTGTAAGTAGAGACCTCTAATGGATGCCAACTTGATCAGCGATCAGTGTTAATAATCGCCAGGAGTGAGACCAATTTCTCCAGAGACATTTGCTGCTTCTTCTGACTCATGGCTCATCCCAGAAGTCTCAGCTCGCCCTGTAAAGTTCTCAGATAATAGGGTTTCGGGAGGACCTGTCTTTGGCATAATAGTGCTTTGGGAAGACAGGTCTTTTGGGATAATAGTGCTTTGGGAAAATGGGTCCTTTGGGATAATAGTGCTTTTTGGGAAGATGGGTCCTTTGGGATAATAGTGCTTTGGGAAGATGGGTCCTTTGGGATAATGGTGTTTTTTGGGAAGATGGGTCCTTTGGGATAATAGTGCTTTTGGGGAAGACGGGTCCTTTGGGATAATAGTGATTTGGAAAGACGGGTCCTTTGGGATAATAGTGATTTGGGAAGACAGATCCTTTGGGATAATAGTGCTTTGGGAAGATGGGTCCTTTGGGATAATAGTGCTTTTTGGGAAGACGGGTCCTTTGGGATAATAGTGCTTTGGGAAGACGGGTCCTTTGGGATAATAGTGCTTTGGGAAGACGGGTCCTTTGGGATAATAGTGCTTTTGGGGAAGACAGATCCTTTGGGATAATAGTGCTTTGGCAAAATGGGTCCTTTGGGATAATAGTGCTTTTTGGGAAGACGGGTCCTTTGGGATAATTGTGCTTTGGGAGGGCCAGTCTGTCTCAGGGCCCACACAGAGCCTCAGGCCCCTGGCAGACCCTGGAAAAGACCTTGGCTCAGTGATTGTCAGTGGCCGGGCTCATCTCCATGCCAGCTGACTAGTTCAGCCCTCAGGAGTGAGGGCCCCCAAGTACCAGGGCCACCCAGGACAGAGCACTTGTGTTCCTCGAGTCTGAAGTCCAGATGGGAAGACAGAGACGTGTGTCTGTGCACGTGTGCATGTGTGTGTGTGCATGCCGTTTACACTAAGGCAAAATCGTTCTTAATAAGCAGTGTTTACAAATGTCTGTGGGAAGGAGAGGCTGCAAGAGTGAGACTTTGTTTCTCAAAGCCAGCCTCAGTTTACCCCACATTTTCTATTGTCAATTTACAGAGCAAATGGATTGGACGTTTCACATTTACCTATTTTTCAAATAAAAGACCTTCCTTTTCATTCCTGTATAGATTGGGCAATATTTGCCTATAGGACAAGAGCTGTGTGTTATAATCCACAGCCACATATTTTATATTCTTTCAGATGGACTTGGGCCATTATCAAATCAACACAAAATGAAGCAAACACACAAAACACATCTGGGGCTGCCTTGAAACCCTGACCTCAGGCCTTTCGGACTCGGTGTGTAGAAAGCATGTGAGAACAACCTTGCTTCCTAGTCATCCGCCATCCAAAGACGCAGGCTGCTTGTCAAGTTCTAGCTCAAGAAAATACAGCCCAGTCCATTCTGTGTTTCCCACCATCTGAACCAAGGAAATGTGGGGGGGGTGTTTAAAAGGTGAAACTTAGATCAGGGCCAAAACGTATTATTGGGCAATGGAAGAACATTCAAGGCCCCGTGGGTGGGGGTGGCATCCCCTTGGGGACTTCGAGCCTCACATGGTCCAGGCTGCACTGTGGGTTCCAGCCGACCCGAGGGGGCTTTGTTCCTGGAGGGTCAGAATTCAGTACGGCCGTGGCCCAGCACAGACGGAGAATTCCTGCTGCAAAAATTTGCTTGTTTCATAGTATAGTTTACGGAAATGCAAATGAGCAGGATTATCATAGTGCACAGTGAAAAGAGTAGGTCAGTAAAAGCAAAGTAAGATCTTGAGCGACTCTATGGTTGAGTTTTTACAAACTTTGCACACAATCCCCAGTGGAGGAAGCATGTGATTTATGGGGGAGAAGAAGGTCCAAGCCGGGACATCTCTCAGTCCTGCCAGGACTTTTTACATCCGACTGTGATGGCGGCTGGTGAGTCTATAATGTAACTAATTGTCATAGCAATTGGTGAAATTTTTAATAAGTACAGTGAATAACTACATTTATTGATTTTCTTTCATATTCCAGGCAACACCAGGCATTTTACGAATTAGTTATTATAACAACTTTCCAGAGGAAACATTACGGTTTTGGCTTTGGAATCCAAACTTCCATTGGGCACACACGTGGGAGTGGGCTCAGTGCTAAGTGCACGTTCTGTGTTCCAATCCCAGGCCCCCACCCACTGCCCCCTCACCCGGAAAGTGGGACAAGACTAGCATCTGGCTCACAGGACACTCAGAAAATAACAAGGGCCCCTCCACAGTGGGCACTCAGCTCCTGGTCCACTGTATGGAAAGCTCCGGAAAGTGTTAGCTGCCCTCATGTCAATTACTGTTATTATGAGAGGTATCCATGGTGGCAGGAAGGCCAGGTCTGCTCAGGTCGTCACCCGCCCAGGCTCACACGTCAGACCAAACCCTAACGCAACACCACCGAGTTCTGAACGAATGACGCACGTTTGGACTCTCCTATAGAAATTCAAACCACTGGGGGTGCCTGGGTGACTCAGTTGGTTAAGCGACTGCCTTCGGCTCAGGTCATGATCCCGGAGTCCCGGGATCGAGTCCCGCATCGGGCTCCCTGCTCGGCGGGGGGTCTGCTTCTCCCTCTGACCCTCCCCCCTCTCATGTACTCGCCCTCTCTCATTCTTTCTCTCTCAAATAAATAAATAAATAAATAATCTTTAAAAAAAAAAAAAAAGAAATTCAAACCACTGACCACCTGAGACAAGGAGCTACTGGTTCAATGTTTGGAAGCCCTTTCACAAACAGCTCTAACTACGTCTCAAAATTGAAAATTCATTTCCTCCTTCTTTAGAAATAAGTTGGCCAAGAGTTTTCCACCTTTCCTTGCGAGTTGCCCCGCCTCCTTGCATGACTGGTTTCTGGAACGGGCAACTGTGAAGTGTAGGCATACGGAAGGATGGCAGACAGGCAGATCCCCAGGGCGAGCCACAGGATTGTTTGGGACACACATCTGAAGACTGTATTTGGATTTTTTTAACATGATAAAACCAGGAAGGATGAGCAACAGTGATGAACTTTGTGTAGGACTGACTGTAATTTGTAAATATTAAATAATTTGTCTGCTTCAAAGACACTCCCACGCATCCACAAGCACATGAGGTGAAAGAATGTCATTGAAATGTTGCTGACTGCAGCAAAAAGTTGGAAATAAGCCAGAGATTCCTCCTGTATTTATCTGGAAAATAGATAAGTAAAAGGACGGGATTCTATAAAGCACTTGAGGTAATGCATTAAGCTTATCTGTCATACTACAATAAATCTCAAAAGCCTAGGGAAGAGAACAGTGTTAGAAACTGAGTGATTTCTACAGCAGAACACCCCACACACCACACACCGCACCGCCGTACCTCCAAGAACACACCGCACAAGACAACATCCGTGGAAGGCAGAACGGGCCTGGGGGGGACAAGGGAGTGCTGAGGAGGACCAGCCGGTGGTGAACGTGGAGCAGAGCTGATGTCTGCAGCCCCATCCCGTCACTGAAGAGCCTACGGAATGAAAGAACTGCTGGAATATGGCACCTGAGCACTCACCTTTATTTCCCATCCTTGGGAAACCCCACTGAAACAGAATTATAAGTGGAATAGAGAAAGATGTGGTTATGGAAATAAAGTAATAAAGATACAGTGATGTACATATCAGTAAACTAAGGCCAGTAAATCTCCCAAGATGTAAATCAGACAAACAGAAGAAAAATATGAAAGAAACAGCATAAGATCCAAGTGACCGGACTTGTAGAAAGAAGAAATAGGTATGACATGAGCAAAGGTGGATAAAGGAAATATAAACCCAAACTGTCCTTGGGGTGGAGGTAACAGAGACAGACTCTACACCCCAGACGATGAAGCAAGGGGCTCAGAACGTGACCAGTAATGAGGGATTCCAGCACACGGTGTCCTGAAGCCTCCCAAAGGGAGAAGGTGCCGGACGGACTCCCCACGAGTCAGGGGCCCACACACAGCCTCGGAGGATGTTTAGATTTTGAGGGGAAATGGTGCTCAACTAAGATTTCCTTAACCATCAAAACTATCCATGAAGAATAAAAACATGGTTATCGAAATATTTTAGACTCAGAAGTACAGGAGAGAAGGCTCGGTGTGGGATGAACACAAATGGCAGGAGAGACAGCAAGGGCCGCGGGAGATCACAGGGAAGAACCGCTCAGGAAAGCCAACTATGAAACAAGGAGAATTACAGTAATGAATAGATCCCATGACCACTGATGGCAGAAAGTGTCCTCCACGTGGCTGGTCAAGGCGCCAAGCCTTCCAAGAAGGAAGTGTGACCCCCGTAGGCTGGGCCTGAAGCCCCAGCAGAGGGAAAGCAGCCTGCGGGGACATGTGGAGGTACTGCTGCTTTGTTTAAAAGGATGAAGTGGGGGGAGCGCCTGGAGGGCTCAGTCAGTGAAGCGTCTGCCTTCTGCTCAGGTCCTGATCCCAGGGTCCTGGGATCGAGCCCCGAATCGGGCTCCCTGCTCAGCAGGAGGCCTGCTTCTCCCTCCCCTGCTGCCCCTGCTCATGCCTGCACCCTCCCTCCCTCTCTCTCTGTGTCTCTCTCATGCACACGCTCCCTGTTTCTCTCTGTCAGGTAAATAAAATCTTTAAAAAAAATTACAAGGATAAAGGGGCTAAAGAGCAAAATAAGATTTGACATTGAAATGGTTTTATTTTTTATGGGAGAGCAACACAACCAAGTATTCGCACTGGGTGTATTTGGACGTACATTTTATGACGGTGAATGAAAGCAAATATCACTTTACCAGGCAGGACCCTTAAAAGAAAAATAAATCTGCTCTCCCCATCGTCATTTCAAACAAGAAAGGAAATGCCTCTGTTGAGCCTTACAGTCCAGTGTTTGGAACCGTGTGTCCCCGAGGGTAGATCCTTCCAGTGCTGGGGGGCCCACCCGGCCGTGCTGAGTCTCGGAACCGCCTGCCAGAGGGCCATGAGGGGATGCACCAGCAGCAAGGCCTCTGCGCTCAGTGCTCGGGAAGGGGGACTTAACCCCGTGGTGACGAACGCAGTGTGTCCTGGTCTCACGAATATTCATCTGATTGAGTAGAGGTAGGGGTAAGTGAACCTTCCGAGGTTCCCAGGGTGTCAGTGCTCATGGAAGCCGAGCAGACCCTCCTGGCCGACCTGCATGCTCCAAAATCTTGGTATGTGAGGAAATGCCACTCAGTCCTCAAACACTCTCTAGGCAGGAACATTCGTTGTCTGTTAGAAAGCACATTTTTCCCTGTATACTGTGTGTGTATGTATATACATATATATATACACATACATTTATATGTACACACGTCTTACATATATGTGTACTCTCTCTATATAATATGTTATACTGGCTTATAAAATAATGGTATATAATGGAAGTTAAAGGAAAATAGATTCTTTGAAATAAAGAATCCGTATTTTACATAAAACTTCATAAGGAACTGTAAGTAGTAATCCCTGGGGAAACAACTATGCAGACGAAATTATTTTTGGAAATCTGCTATACAGTTTCACTGAGTGTGAATTAGCGTGTATTTTTTTCAAAAGGAAAAATGTATTTCTATATAATATTGATCTTACGGTGTAGAGTATATGCTATGCATATGCTATATAGTATGGATAACGTAAAACTATATTGCTAATACAGGCATTATTTTCTTCCTTAGGAAGTAAAAAATACAAACTTTATTAAGGAGATAAAATGATCACATAATCACATCTACTTCTAAGACAGCCACTATTACCATGTTTATAGATGCATGAATCAAATGCACATAGGCATATATCAAATATGTTGTTAAATTGGTTACCTTTTAAAAAAATTGCCAATTTCTCAGGCGTAAACCCCCTGACTGCAGCCAATTTCATGCCACCAATGTGACATGCCTCATCCTCTGGGGTTGGGAAGACATGTAACACACTTCATTTAGACATATACATTTTTATATAAAGGTCTTAATTTCTGCTTTTCATAAAGTGCATGAATGTACACCCACCTCGTTCTTAGTAACAACTGCGTAAACAGTATGTACGGACTGCATTTTATTTAACTAATCTCTTTTCTTGCACAAAGGTAGTGCTTTCTGTTATTAATGGGGCCTTAATAAATGTGCCCACAATTGTTTTCCTCATGGACTATGATGAATTTTTAGATGTAGCATGGCTGAGTCAAAAAGCTGACAGCTGCATTTTCTGTTCCCTCACGCTGTGAACTTCGCTGTGGATGTTAAACGTTATTCGGATAATTGGATAAGTGAAGGGCTGCCCTCCAGAACTGTCCTGTGTGTCACACTTTCTTGACCCTGCTTTTATCTTCAAAAAGGAACAGGGAGATCCCACAGACCTGGTTTAGGGTCCACAGAACTGTCCTCTGAAAATACATTTTTTGCTTTGTCTAGATTCCTCCTGAAGAACCGTTGGGACCCTTCTTTTATTTTCCAGGAAAAGTAATTATGGTTTTAATTTTTCAGGGCTCGACTTGCAACTAGGCCTCCAGGTAATTACAAAGGACCTCGTCCTTTTTCACTAATTAATGCTTCAGTTTGGTAGTCACTGAAGGCTGACCTGATACACACAGACCCTGTTATGGTGAGCTGGATATGTGGTCATTGGGACTTCACTGAAGTGGGATGCAGCCCCTGGAGAGGTCTGGGAGGGTGAGGTAGAGGTGAGGTGCAGCCTGCCTACAGAGGCCTGAGGGGATGGGGCTGAGCTTGGGGCAACTGTCCTGGAGAAGGAGGACAAAGGAAGGGAATCCTTTACTCTTCTCAGTAAGGACACACTCCTAAGTGAATGGGAATAGTCTAGTAGAGTGCACAAAGCAGGAGAGAGAATAAATACTTGTAGGAAAAAGCAAAGTGACAGGTTCCATAGCACAATGAGGGCTTATCACCCATATGAGTGGCCATCCCAATGTCCACTGGAGAAAGTGGACGCAGAGAGTGTCTACAGAGAAGCAGAAAGGGGGTAAACGTGATTGTAGGGAGAAAGAGGAGTGAGGTTGGCCTTACAGCCAATGTGCTCTTTTCTGGTTCCTCTTTGAGTCTGGGAGCAAGAATGAGAGCAGAGAGAATGGGAGCAGAGGGAAAGGTGGGGGAAAAGAGAGGAGGGGGAGGACAGGGGAAAGGAGAGGAGAAGGGGGAGGGAAAAGTGGGGGAAGAGAGGGGAGGGAAGGGCAGGGAAGGGGAGGGGAGAGCAGGGGAGAGGGGAGAGGAGGGGTGGAACCGATAAGGGGAGAGAGGGGAGGAAAAGGAAGGGGAGGGCAGGGGAGGTGTGAGGAGGGGAGGTGGAGAGCAAGGGAGGGTGGGGAAGAGGAGGGGGAGAGAGGGAGAGAGAGGAGAGGGGAGGGGGGAGGGGGCAGGGGAGGCAGGGGAGGGGGGAGAGAGGGCAGGGGGAAGCTGAGAGCAGCTAGCTCTGTGATTTCCTTTCGCTCAGTGTTTGGGCACAGGTGTGCAATTGGTGGGCAGCTGGGCCTGAGCAGTCTGCGGCTTCACTGGGCAGGTGTGAATAAGAATGGTTGTAAGGGACCAGTCCAGGTGGATCTTGCCATTCAAGCAGAATAGGGGAGAATTGGAGACCGTTTTGAGGGAGGGGTCAGTGGGTGACCGGAAGACAGGGCCCATTACTTGACTGGACATGCAGAGTGAGACCCCTAGGACCTTAGGAAGTCAGGGAGCCCGAGGGCAGGAAAGAGGAGGGTCTGGAAGGTAAGGCGGCGCTGTGGGGATGCAGGTCCCATCTCATGTGGTTGCTGGGGCAGTGGCCCAGTTGACCACCCAGTGACTCTGAAACCCTGGGGCCCTTGGTAGGGCGCCAGGAACAGGGGGCTGGGGGGTTTGGGGGGCCAGGAAGCAGGGAGCTCAGGAGGTGGGGGGCAGGGGCTCAGGGGTCCAGGGACTGGGGTGGAGGAGCTCAGGGGGCAGGGACTTGGGGTTCTGGGGTGGTGGGGCTGGGGGCGGGGCTTGGGGGCTGGGAGGGGCTCGGGTCTTGCTATTAAGCCTCCATGTTAGTTTCCTGATGAGTGCCAAGTCCCCTGGATTCCCCTCTTGGTGCATTTGACTGAAGAACAGGGACTTGGCCTTCCCATCCTTTGTCCCAGGGAGCACAGTGCCTGGTATACAATACAAGTTCAGCCCGTATTTTTGAATAAATAATGAATGTATGAGATAAATGAATGGTCACCTGATTAAATTATGAAACAAAGGAACACATATGCCTTGGTTACAGCTGGGTGTTTTATGAAAGCGTTTTCTTTTTTTTTTTTTAAAGATTTTATTTATTTATTTGACAGAGAGAGACAGCGGGAGCAGGAACACAAGCAGGGGGAGTGGGAGAGGGAGAAGCAGGCTTCCCGCGGAGCAGGGAGCCCGATGCGGAACTCGATCCCAGGACCCTGGGATCATGACCTGAGCCGAAGGCAGACGCTTAACGACTGAGCCACCCAGGCGCCCATGAAAGCATTTTCTTATAAAGAATGATCTGTCAATTACAAGAAATTTTCCATAAGAACAAGTAAATAAATCAGAAATTCAGACTCCTCAAAATTCATATACTTTATACATTTCTAATGTACTTATTAAGAAAATGAAAGTATTAAGTGAGAAGATAACCTTATATATTTTTTTATCACAGCAAAAGTTGAGGAGAGCCGTATAACATTGCTCAAATACTTATACTCATTTTACTTAAGCCTGTGAAAATCTAAGTATCTCTGCGTGCAGAAACTAATTCTCTCCTCAGCCTCTGCACACTTACATAACTGAAAATAAGGTTTGAGTACTTGGTTATGAGTCAAGCCTTAATGTCATGTTTTATTTCTATTTGGAGACCCTTCTAAAAATTGAAGTGCATATTTGAATATTCCAGATATTTTTTAATATCTTCTCCAAATATCTTACTCAGGTAAGGATACAGTGGCATAATCAGTTATGAGTTCATTTATTCATTTTAAGAAATATTTAACACATGTGTGTTAAGAATCTAATTTGTGGACATTTTTATTCCATGGGTAATAAAGTGTCTGCAATCCATCTAGTAAGGAAGGTAGTAATTTTATGTGAGTGATCCACTTGACTCTGAGCTCCATGAGGACCTGCTGCTTTTGTATTAATCATATTTCCAGGATCTACTAAAGCATCTGGACAAGATCAGCACTCAATTAATAGTGGCTGAAACTTGTGAATGAATGAAAAAATACTGCAAATTAAAAATGGTAAAAGATACCAATGTTCACACACAGTTTTAGGCATTCACTCCTGCCAGTACTGGCCAGTTGCTAAGTCCTCTGAGCTTGCCGCCAAGAAGCCCCCAGCCCTCCCTGGGAGAGATTTCCCTGTGATAATCCTCCTCCCCTTCTTTCCCTTTTTCTGTTCTCAGAGTAGTATGTTAGTGTGGATTACCTCACACCATTCTTTATAATGTGACATCATCTTTCCAAAAGAGTTTCACAAATAATACTCACTTCAACTCCTTCGCATATAGATATCAACAAATTTCAACAACAATGTGTCAGTTTCAGATATGATTCATATAAATACTAGTTTTTATAAAGCTAGGAATATAAAAAATGATCATAAATGATGTTCTTTTCTTAAAATAATTAATAGATTTTTTTTTACTGTTCAGTGAATTTTCACAGTTTAAACAACACCAAGAAATGATGCCGTATACAAACATACTTCTTTTGTAGCAAATACAGTTTTAAAACCACACAAGATTTTGCTGCTTGTAGCTACGATTGGAGAAACCTGTATTTGACCATCTCTCTGAAAATGAGCAACTATAAAAGCCGGATATAAAACAACGTACATTTTGAACACGGAGACGAACTAACGGCACCAGAACCAGCTGTCTGGAGACGCCCGAGAGGAGGAGAAGTTCTGAGGTGAGCCTCACGTCCTGTGGTTTCTGATCAAGGGCTCTGCCCATTTATAAACCGTGCAGAGCCAAGAAGTCCCGTGGATCTGGGGAAATAAGGACTGGAGTTCCATGCCAGCAGCCGCCAGGACTTGAGGGGCAGAGGCCACGGAGAAATGAAACCACAGCAGAGGTGGAAGCGAGGTGTCCTGTGCGTGGGGCTCTGCACCTGGTCCTCCAGCCACCAGGTGGGTAGTGGTCCTGGCAGAACATGGCCCCCTGAAGAAGGCAAAGACCAGCAGGGGGCTGGCACTGGCTGTGTGAGGTCAGGTGGGGCTGACAGGGGCCTGTGAGTTTGGCGCCAGCTGAGCTGATGTCCAGCGGAGGAGACGCCTTTTAAGAGCTTGGTTAGACATAGGGGGATTGAGTAAATGGTCAATGCAGTTGCGGATAATGGAGCCCCTGATGGAGAAGGATAGACCTATGAAGGGGGGCAGCCGGGAAAACTCTGCACTCACATGCTTTCTTAAAATGCAACTTCCATAATAATGCTCTCTCATACTGCCTTTTCCTGATTCTATGTTTTGCTATAAACAACAAGTAGTACAATATTCCTTACAAATTTATCCAAGAAATGTATTTTGTTTGGGGCATACCATGACTGGGATAAAAAGACCGAATGTTTGCATTTCAAGAGCTT
Source organism: Mirounga leonina (assembly GCF_011800145.1). Lineage (NCBI taxonomy): Eukaryota > Metazoa > Chordata > Mammalia > Carnivora > Phocidae > Mirounga > Mirounga leonina. The sequence continues at coordinate 439,491 of NW_023270277.1, forward strand.
ACATTCTAGTCCAATAGATTCTGTACAGAATAGATGGGGTTACAAAGGAGAGAGAAATCTGGAAAGCCTAACTCTTTTTGTGCATCTGGGTTAGAAGCCCAGGCCTGCTCACTATGGAAAACAGTGTGACAGTGCCTCAAAAGATTAAAAATGGAACTATCATACTATCCAGCAACCCCACTACTGGGTATATATCCAAAGGAAATGCAAACAGGATGTTGAAAAGATACCTGCACTCGTGTTCACGGCACCAACACTCACAATAGTCAAGATCCCTCAACAGTAACATCCATGGTTGAATGGATAAAGAAGATGTAGGGTGTGTGTGTATATGTCATACCTATGATAAATATGTAGAGACATGTACGGGCATATATACATGAATATATATAATGAAATATTCAGCCATAAGAAAGAAGGAAATCCTGCCCTTTGCCGCAAGGTGGATGGAACTTGAAGACACGATACTCAATGAAACAAGTCAGACAGAGAAAAAGAAATACTGTCTAATCTCACTTACAAGTGGAATCTAAAAAGAAGTGAAAGGAGAGTGGGTTGGGAGGGTGGGGGAGATGGGTAGATGGTGGTCAGAGGGTACAAACTCTGTTACAAGGGGAGTAAGTTCCAGGGAGCTAAAGAACAGCATGGTGGCTATAGTTATTAATTCCATATTCTGTACTTGAAAGTTGGTAAGAGAGTAGAGACGGGGATTTCGTGACCTGGAGCGCTTAGCGACTGCTTGGGTGGTGATCATACTGAGACACAGAAGTGCATCAAATCCACCCGCGGCACTTCTTAAACTTACAGGGTGCCACGCCAGTCACGCCTCAGTAAAGCCGCAAAAACCAGGTTGGAGTCTGAAAAGCAGCGTCTTCAGAGTCTGTTCAGTGTATATTACCCCGTCATCTGTCCGGCATTCCAGGGCCTCAGCTTTGGGGCTCTTCTGGCCTTGGTTCCCTAAGGACACGGGCTCCCTGCGGTGGAGCCCGACGTGCGCGAGCTCAGGCCCAGCAGTGCGGTGAGGCTGGCGGACGCGGGGTTTAGAGGAGGAGGAAGGCACAGGCCTACTTCTTCTTAGGTTGGTAGCCGTGTGTGTGTGTTTCTGAAATTCATCACAGACTAACTTACATTTGCATTTAAATTAGGAGGGTCTGGGTCTACACCGCCGGATTACCATCCAGAGGGCCATTTCCGCGCTAGCCTGGGGGTGGGGGGCTGGTGCCTGACTCCGACTCGGTCTGCCGCAGGGCGTGGAGGCCAGGTGGGGGCTCGGGGCTGACCCAGGATTGGTGGGTCCCCGAAGGTTGGGGCGCCAGAGCCGGAGCCACCGCGCTTTGGGGCGAGTGCGCGGGAAAAAAAAAAAAAAAAAAAGGAAGCTTCTGCTTGCTTTCCTTTGCCGGGCAGTCCCCAGGGCCCCGCGTCAGCTGCGGTGTGACCCGCGACCGGGCGGGGGCCGTGTCGGTCTGCAAGGACCCGAAAGGCAGAGGGACTGGGTCCGCGCAAAGGCGGGGGGGCCGAGGGGAGCCCTCCAATCAAACAGCCAAGGGAAAGGATGGCAGGGGGCGCCCAGCCGGGGTGGGGCGCTCTACCCGTGCCCCCGCCCGCCCAGCCGGGGAGCCCCCGCCTCCGCCCGGCCTCGGGGCTCGGGCCCCCGCTTCACGTGGGTGCGCTCCCCGAGCCCCCCGCCCCGAAGCCCCTGCCGCTGCGGGCCTGCGATCAGCACCCCG
>NW_023270277.1:441227-475682 GCF_011800145.1 Mirounga leonina
CCCCCTCCCCGTGTGAGCGAACCCCAGCGGACCCGCGCGTTCGTCCCGCGCGGAGCTCCTGGCGCCCACGCCCGGACCGGCGCGCTCGGCCCGCACCCCCCGGGCGCAGCGCGCCGCTCCCCCCGGGGGCGGGTCAGCGTGGGCGGCGCTCGCGGGCGGAGGGCGGAGGGCGGAGGGCGGAGGGCGGAGCGCCCCCTCCCACCGCCCGCCGAGCCGGAGCCGAGCCCGAGAGGGCGCGGACCTGGAGCCGGCGGGGCCCTCGGATGCTCGCGCGGGGCGCCGGCGCTGAGCTCGCCCGGCCCGGAGCGCGGGCCCCGCCGCGGGGCGGCCATGAGCGCAGAGGGACCGCCGCCCCCCGCCGCCCGCAGCGGGCGCCCCGGCCGCCTGCAGGAGCCCGCGCGGGTGAGTGCGGCCCCTCCGTGCGCCTCCCCTCCCGGGCCCCGTCGCCCGCCCCTCGCCCCTCCCCTCGGCCGCCGCTTCCCCCACCCTTCCCCCAGCTCGCGCCCTCCGCTCGCCCGCGCTTCCCCTCTGCGCGCCCCTCCGCCGCTCCCTGCGCCCCTTGCCCTCGGCGCGCCCCCCTCTGCTTCCCGCACCCCCACTTCCTTCCCTGTTAACTGGGGCGGCTTGCGCCGGTGGGTGGGCGCTGGGACCTTGGGCGCGGCGGGCGCACAGCTCCTGACCGCCCCTCTCCACCCCACCCCCGGTATCAGGGCTGGAAACTGGGTTTGCTGCTCAATGTCCTGAGGGGCTGGAGGGAAGCGCAGGGGCTTTAGGGTCCGTGGGAACTGGGGTTCTCCAGAATTGGGCGGGGGGGGTTGGCCCTAATTCCTTCGTGTGAGCGGCTCCTGGGTCCGAGAGTTTCGGAGGTGATTCTCCCCCCCCCCCATGGGGCCAGGTAGGGGGTCGTCCCAGCCTGTCCCCCTCCGCAGGACCTCTTTGTCCCTCCCTGGTGCTGGGTGGGGCAGGCTCCCACTGAATACTCTGGACTTGGGGACAGCTATGAGCAGAATTCCTAAGACTGATGCTGTTCTGACACTTACTCCAGTCCTTGCCCCAAACAACTCCCATTCCACCTTCTTATTTTGGAATAGCTAAACTATTGACTGACAAAAAACCAGAAATGTTGGCTCAAACAAAAAACGAAAAGTTCTTGGAAGCCTTCAAGTTGTCACCCACAGCATCACCGAGTGTTCCGGAAACAGTCTGAGAAAGCAGCTGATTATCCAGGCCTTCGGAGGCTCTGGACTGAGAGACTCACTGAAGTCGTTTGCAGGTGCTCTGCCGCGGCTTCAGTGGGATCCTTCCCCACAGACCCCCTCACCCCATGAATGCCAGTAAAAAACAGGGATATATTGACCATCCTTCTTAGGATAACAAATGTTTTGAAAGACGATGGGTGGAAGGCTTTCACAGATTCCTACTGGTCATAATGCTTCTAAACTAAGGGAGTAGCAGTAACTATGATTTTTTTTTTTTAATATATAATCTCTGTAGAGATAGATGCTTTTTCCATCATGTTATGCATTTCTGGGATATTATCACACAATTTTAAAATTCAGACCCAGGTAACATTCTGTGTTTATTTTTTAAAGTACTTTGTGATATGAATAGTTTTCCAGCCATTGCAGATGGTAATTAAACCCTACAAGATGTGCTTGGAGTAATTGGCAGTAAACTGCTTAAGAAAATAGAGAAGCTCGGGAGTGATAGGGTTTCCACTTTATTACAGCTTTGAATTTTGAAACGATTCCCCCCATGGTTAGAATTATACATTTTCCTGAGGTATTCTTGCACCAAGTCGGCTTAGAACCGTTGTACTTGTCGTGGAAGAGTTGGAGGGGGTTTATCACACTGCATAATCCACCCAGGTGATGAATTATTTGGCAGTGACTTTGGGTTTTAAAAATTACATCAACTGCAAGTCCTCCACCAAATAGTCTCCAGTGTGTTAAGTGTTGACCACTTTAAGGCACTAAACATGGGGTGTGCTGGTGGAGATGGGTTCTGTTCACCAGTTTGCACACGATGTGTTTAGTGCTTTCTTTGTAATAAGAGCCTCGATAATATGATACAGCCTATGTGAATTGTACTTGCAAGTAAGCTTTTGTCAGGTTTGGAGGCCAGATATTAGGATAATAATGAAGAGCATAGTAAGGCAAGAATAATAACTTTGTATTATTAAATAGCAAGCTGTGCTCAGTGCTCAGTTGAACTGCAGTGTGTGAAAAGGCTCAGCTTCTTATTTATTTAAACTGAATCTAAGTATCCGGTTTTCACAGGAAGTCTTTAAAAACATGAACATTCAGAGCATGCAATCATGATTTAAATACCTTGGACCTGGTCGGCCATTAATTTTTACTGGAATGGTTGGTGTCCAGACAACCATGCAGAAGTACTTATTTTTGTATCAATAACTCTGTGTAATGTCATTGAATTTGCATAGTTATTTAGTCATTTCTGTTAAGGAATTAAGGAATAGGAATAAGGAATTTCTAATTAGAAAAACAATGACAAAAAAAGAGACTTGTTTTAATCCCATTATATTTCCAGTCTCTGTTTTCTGAAGTCAAAAATGCAACACATTCTTTGTAATGACTGCTTGCTTGAATCATGGGAATCTGGCCAAATGTGAACGTCTCATTCAGGGTTGGAGCCTGCTTTCTAGCCCTTTTCCATAGCTCTTCTGTGTTGTCTGCTCTTTCTCGCTTCAGCCAGTGTGTGAACCTGAGCCCCTACTCCCCCATGTCCCCTGCTAAAGTCCAGTGGTGGAGGAGCCGCAGGACAATGTGATGAGTGTATTCTGCTTCTTACGGTCAGACGCTGCAGCTGTTGATTACTATCGACAGCACATTTTCGGTTTCTAAATAACATCGCCTCAGTCCAAGGGGCTGGAAGCGCGAAGCAGTGAGAGCTGGCAGTGTGCTTGCTGTTCTCTGTGAGGAGCTTGCCCATTGCAAGGTGAGAACAGGTCAGGTCCCTTGAATGTGCAGTTAGTAATGGAACCACTTAATCATACTGTGCAAGATAATTTAAGCATGTCACCTCTAAGGAAGGCTGTCCCTTTGTTTTATGCTTTTGTTCCACGTTTCTTATCCTTGCTGACTCATCTTTGATCTCAATTGTGGAATTTCTGGTGGGGTCTATGACATCATAAGCGAGATTGATGTGTTTTAAAATGGGCAACCACCTGGCTTAATCAGGAGGTTTGTTAGTGAACACTTTCACAAGATCCAGGTTAGAGGAATGCTTATTTATTGAGAATACCAGATGTTAAAATGGCCTTGTTTCCCAACAGTGCATGTGGAATGGCATCCTTCGAGAGCAGCATGTCTGTACCGACATGTAGGCCCAAATACGGCTGCTGGAATTCCGACTTTAGTGTAGTTCAGCTTCGGCAGAGGCTGCCATGGCGATGGCATGACACTATACTCCATCCAGGAAGCGAGTTACATACCGAGACGCCGAGCTCCTTTTGGAGGGGAAGGAGGGAGGAGAGTCCCTGTTGTCGTGTGAGGAGGAATAGACTCACATCCCTGTTTCCTTAACTCTTGCCCAGGTGGGGCGCCTGGGTGGCTCAGTCGTTGGGCGTCTGCCTTCGGCTCAGGTCATGGTCCCAGGGTCCTGGGATCGAGCCCCTCATCGGGCTCACTGCTCAGCGGGAAGCCTGCTTCTCCCTCTCCTGCTCCCCCTGCTTGTGTTCCCTCTCTCTCTCTGTGTCTCTGTCAAATAAATAAATAAAATCTTTAAAAAAAAAAAAAAAAAACACAAAAAACTCTTGCCCAGGTGTTTTTGCTACAGATCGGTGAAGCTCACCTGTCCTCAGGGCAGCCTCTGGAAGGGGAGGGGCTTGCCAGGGTCTCAATGCGGTGGTGGCAGGGGCAGGTCACTGGCCCTAAGTGGTCATGGGAGGGGAGTGAATGGCCTGGAGAATGTGCGTTTTGGGTTCCTAAGGTGGTTTTGAATCTCCGATTCCAGCATTTGCTATTTAAATAGAATCTGCAGGTATTTTAATGAGATGAAATAAGGAAGGCCAATGTTTTTGGAGGAAAAATGCATGAGAATTTCCTGGAGAAATGTATTTGCACTTTCAGCTGGCTTGGACTTTTGGTTATCATCCGGCTGGTCATCCCGATTGTCGTTCAGGTTGTAGTTCTGGATGGAAGACTTTGGATTATTTTCAGTGAACACTAGATGTCACTTCTGCCCAGTGTGCGCCGACACAGGGACCAGTTTGCCCTCTTCTATTTCTCTACTGAAGACTAAGCCTCCCCGCTCGCCCTGCCCCAGACCCTGCGAGGCCTGACCCCCCCCACCCCTGAAACCTGCTGCCTCCCCACCACGCTGCTTCCCACTCTGCCGCAGAACCGTTTTCTCTCCCACATTGTCTTAGATGCCAAAGAAGTGCTGGGGATACTGTGATATGGTGAGTTTTCAACTAAATGATCGGGTAAAATAGTTGTGTTTTCTAAAACGTCTGCAGTTTTAGATCCTATAAATGTTATTATTAATGAGTTATGTTTAATTAAACAAAGAATTAAGATTTAGAAAAATAAACATGTCGACTTAGAGGACAGTCGTGGAAGATACCGTTGGAAAGGATGAGGACAGGTGGAAAAATATTTTAGACCCTCCCGGACCCTCCCGCTGGACTCTGACCCTGCTCTTCCTGTCAGGGTCTCCGAAGCAGGTAGGCTCCTTCATTCCTTTCCTGGGAACCTGGTACAGTGTCTGGTGATTGGTTACGGCCATATTTGTTGTTGTGAATGAATAAACGGGACTCTATCATGTTGACATTTGACATCGACTCTCCTTAGTTTTGATAGGCACCAAAACTCATTTGAAATTTAGACAAATATCGGGGCACCTGGGTGGCTCAGTCGGTGAAGCATCTGCCTTCGGCTCAGGTCATGATCCCGGGGTCCTGGGATCGAGCCCCGCATCGGGCTCCCTGCTGGTTGGGGAGACTGCTTCTCCCTCTCCCACTCCCCCTGCTTGCGTTCCCTCTCTCACTGTCTCTCTCTGTCGAATAAATAAATAAAATCTTAAAAAAAAATCTGGATGAATATTGTACTATTACAGATACAATCACACAACATATTAAAGTTCGGTGTTGTAAATATCATTATGCTCATTAACATCCATTATTTCTTTTCCCTGAACTTTTGTTAGACTCCAGCTCGGGAAGACAGACACCCCTCTGGTATCCAGAGGGTTAGTAATTGCACTGAGGAATTAACTCATAAGGAAGTGACCATAATTATTTATATTTTATTCAAAAGTAGTTTGAATGACAAGTCGTAGTAAGAATCAAATTCCATCTAGAATGAATGCTCTTAGCAGGCAGATATTTTGTTGTCTACTTTATGAATTATTATAAGTAAAAATACAACCACACAAATGCACCCAAATTCTATATTAGAATGTTTTTGTTCATTGAGCTAGTGTTTAGGAAAATAATCTGTACTTATAAAGTGTGACATAACTGTCAGTTATTCCTATCAAAAATTGTAACATCTTCTATGGAAAATAAGTAGTTTGTGTTTAGCAATGTTCACACAAAACCTTGGAGGAGAAAGCTTTCAGAAACAAAATACCAGGGATCTAGAGTATTCCATAGAGGGGAAACCAGCTTCCCTTCCTGAAACAGAACCTACAAGATGAAAAGGGAGGCTGAGCCCCTTTTCCAAGTCTTCCCCTGAGTCTGATGCTCCCTGAACTGCCTCTGCCTGGTCACTGCCTGTAGCTGCCACCTGTCCTCAGCCTCCATCTGTGAGTCATGAGGGCCCCGTGTGTCCCCAGACCACAGTCCGCCTGTCTCCTTTGGGCAGCAGGTTGGAACCACTGTTTGCTCCCCCCAGCACACCTCTCTCCAGTGCCACAGCCTCATCCTTTCCTCCTCAGGATCTTTGGGGAACCAGCCCTTGGTTACTTTCCGGTAACCTCCCCCTCCTCCGGGAAAGTGCCACACGGCCTCCCACGCTGTGCCTTCAGCCGCTCAGCTCAGACTTCTGTGTCTGCCCCCTGCTTGGCTGTTCAGTTAACATTTCTAAAACCAGTCTCATAATCTCAATCCTGAAACCTGGCTCTCTTTCTGTGTTTACATGTCGAGAATAACAGCACCACCCACAGAGCTCACGGCATTATCCAAGCCCTGCTTTCCTTAAACTTCTGATGCATTGGTGATCCTTCTGGTTGCCTCGTGCTGTTTTCTCTTCCTGACATACATGCCCACGTCACCTCAGTCCCAGCCTCCCTCCCATTAGCCCTGCTAATTCCCAGCTGCCGTTGCAACTCTCTGCCTCCCTGATGGCTGCTTGCTTCTTCTTTTCCCCTGCAAGAGCCCCAGCTTTGTCCCAGCGTTCAGTGCTCCTAGGATGTATGGGCCTCCTTTCTACCATCAGGTTAAAATTTGAACCCATCCATGATTGCCTTTAGAAAGAGCATGTTTGCACTTTTGCCAGTTTTCTGCTTTTAAGGATGTAATTTTGTGAAGAAGAGGGAGAAAGTTCTGTTTCTGGCTTTTGTACTGAGAACTTGTATTTATCATTAACTATTTTGGCTTTGAATAAAATTGCACCTTTTTATTTTTGTTATAGCTACATTCTAATATCATTTTTATGAACGAGCAGAACTGTTAATGGTGAAATATCATTTATTCTGTTTCTCATCTCTATCCTGCTGAATGTTACCCTTAGTGATTTCTCTTCAGATAATTATACTTTACCAAATGGCTCATTATATTTATCTTAGGTTTTCTTTATGTACCGGGGAATATAAAATTACTTCTCGTACCATAAACCTGAGGACATTCAGAACCGGTGAGTTAGAAGCATCCTTTGAGAAAGCGTGCAGCGTTGACACAGTTGTTGTTATCTTGATGAAAGAAAGCCAACTCTGGTTTTATTCCTGAAATTATCATGGTTTGTGTAACAAGGTAGAGAAATACCAGCTTCTGCCCATATGTCACTAGAAATGCCAGAAATGCCCCTGGCCGCCCACAGTGGGATGGAGAGGCAGAGCGGGCTGCGGAAGCTAGCAGCACACGGGGGTTTTCTCAGCCTCAAGGGTTTTCCTGAAGAACAGGCTCGGTGATGGCAAAATTGAGTGCCATTTGGAGCAGGTCTCTGTGGTTATAAATGTTCTGCACGTGCATGTACACACATCGTTTACAGACCAGCGTCTGAGCTGGGGAGTGAGAGGCAGAAACAGAGCAGAGTGGTCCAGACAGGCAGCCCCGTGCAAGCTTGCAGAGCCACATGGGACATGAGCCCTTCCTGGGGCCTGTCCCTGGGGATACGGTTGGGAATGTGTTCACAGACTGTCCAGAGAGGTCAGGGTTTGCAGAGAGTAAACACATAAAACGCGACTGCAGACTTTTATGGGTGTTGAAAGGAAGAGAGAAATACGCTATCATAGGGAGTAACGTATGTGTTAACCGGGTTAGTTATTATCAGCATTTCCAGACGAGTCACAGAGCAGTGGTGCAGACCTTTAGACGGTCTATCCAGGAGAGCCTTTGAGTCGGCACAGGTGGGAGCTGCAGGGAGGGACACGGAGGGTCTTGGATTCAGGGACAGAGGTGCGGTTGTGTCTGTGGTGTTCCCGAAGGAGGAGCAGGAATTCCAGGAGTATGTGCAGGCAGATAAAGCACACGTGCACACACACATGTACATACATGTGCACACGGCAGACACACTGCACACGCATGCACACACGGCAGACTTGGCATGCACACACAACATACGCACCCTACATGCACACACACACATGTGCACACGGGTTTCAGGGCTCTTTAGGGGGCGTCTGTCAGAGCCGACATTTGTTTTTCTCCACAGCCAGTGTGAAGGGACAAAATCCAGACCCAGGGTCTGAAGATTTTCAAACAGACAAGCAACTGCTTGTGTGAGGAGAGCAGGTTCCCTTTCCAGAGCCAGTCTGTTTATGGATCAAACGAGCAGTATGTTTGACCTGCTTGAATATTCGGCTCGGGGAGGTTGAGCAGAACCTTCACTTCACCTCTAAGTGAATGAGGCAGAGCGTACGTGGAGGCCTGTAAGGGCACGTGGGATCTTAGCAAGACTCCTGCTTCTTTCTGTCGAGCAGAGGGAGAGATGAGGTCCAAGTGTCAGAATTTAAGCGAGAACTTTCCCCTAAATGTGCGATCTGTGCTCTCTGGAGTGTGACTACTCCTCACCTCCCTCCCAGCTGTGTTTCTGTCATTCACAGCCTCACACGTTAGCATCCTTGGGACCTACGGTTTGTTTTCATGCTAACCTCGTCTAGCTCACGTTGTTTTAGGTTGCTAACTGTTTTTTTACGTGTGCCTTTTCAGTGTCTCTCCTGGTCCACATATTCTGGTCTATTTTGTGTTCTTGGCCAGCATAGCAGAAGGACTAAGGGCCCAAAGCTCAGGTGTGAATTGCTGTGTGACCGTGGGTGGGTTACTGAACTTCCCTGTGACTCACTGGCAAGGTGGAGAGAATCCCAGTACCTCTGTTAGAGGGTTCTAGTCATGGCCCCATTTGTAAACAAGTGTGTTAGTAAGTGTGTAACGGGGTGTTAATAACATCTGCACACACGTGTTCACTACCATTATTAGGCAGGTTTCATTAAAGGTGAGTCATTATCAGAGTAAGACTATGATGCCTTACACAATTTGTATTCCTAATTTTTTTAATAAGTCACTATCTTAAGAGCATAGGGCCCAAACTTTGATCTTGTGTGGTTTGTGGGGTTTTGCCCTCATGGGGCCCTTTGGCTGTGGAACACACGGTAACATGTGGCATTTCCATGTGGCGTCACCTGCCATCGCTGGTACAGCACATAGTCCTTTACTGGCTAGAGGAACAGTGCGGTGCCACATGGCTCTAAAAACGCACACTCCTGAGTCACTGTTTCTGCTGGGATTTTGCCCCAGGAGTTAGCTGTGTTACAACTAATTGCAATGGATTTTTCTCAGTGAGAGAGTTTCCTTAGGAGGTCACCCGACACAGATGGGTTTTTGCTCGTGATTTTCCAGTTGTCAAATGTGTCTTCTGTAGTCGGCTGAGCAGTGGTTCCCAAGAAGATACAACCACACCCTGAGAATCGCTGGAAAGTTATGTGGCCACAGGTGGGATTAAGTGAAGGGCGTTGAGAGGAGAAGCTTATTCTGAATTATCTGAGCGGACCCCAAGTATGAGGACTTGTGTTCAATGGAGGGAGCAGGGGAGTTTGGGGGCAAACACACAGAGCAGAGGGCAGGCGAACAGGGAGGCAGAGATGGGGTGATGCGGCCACAAGCCTGGGAGCGGGGAGAGAGGTGAGCACCTGCTTTCATTTTGTACGGATGGCCTCCAGGACAGGCTTCTTGTTTTCAGCCCCGAGTTCGTGGAAACACTGTCACGGCAGCCCTGGGAAACATGCATCTTTAGTAAAGAACACAGTTTGCAAGGGAATTGAGCACAGACCTGCAGCATTAGAAACACATACCTGCTGACACTGGCTGAGTGTTCTGAGTGGGCACTCCTCAGGTGTCCCTTGCCACCTGGCGCTGGCCACGGTCCTGGCATCTGTCCTGGACCCCACACTCTGGTGCCCTCGGCATCGGCCTCCCTCCTGTGCGCACCCCTCGGAAACGCCGCTCAACGCGGGACCTTTGAATGGCCATGTCGCATGAAACGAAAGGAAACAATAGGAAACAGAAAATCAGAAATCAGGCAGGAATCATGGTGATCTCCTTAAACCACCTGTTTTAAACTTGGGTCACCACTGCAAGCTGGGGACAGTTCCTGGGCCAGATGGGAGGCAGCCGTGCCCCGGGCACGCGTGGACATGCATGGCCTAGAGGTGCAGAGATAAATGTAGTCAAGGGGTGTGTCAAATGTCCAAATTCTGCACCCGAAGCTGGGTTTTGCTTAAAAAATTTACAGGTATAAATTGAGTTTTAAATATGGGAAGGATACCTATATATCTAGAAAATGATTATCAGTTAACTCTTGAAGACTAAGGTTTTTAAAGAATTTTTTTCTCTTCTGAGTTTGCTCGGAGCTGTATTTCTGAGGTACCGTTTTTTCAGTATTGAAGATTCAAACATTTTCAATTTTCAGTTTAAAACACTAAAATATGTGGTTTAATAAATTTGGAAAAATAGCATATTTCATTTCTTGGAGAGATTCCTCCATTTTCCATATAAATATTTGTAAATAAAGTATTTCGTTGTTTAACTTTTATTCTGTATTTTATCACAGTGGTGACTGTGGTAAGTACAGAATGCAGGGTTTGACTGAAAAGGGGCGTATTGTTTAATTCTGCAAAAATAAGACATATTGGTAAAGTTGAACAACTGAAGCTTTGTGAACGTCCTTCAGTTGTTCTAGAAAAATCTCTAGAGTTACCATTATCCAAATTTGTGTTTAGGATCTGAAATGCAATGGGAACCAGGGTTTACAACTAAAATCTGTTGTAATCCAAATAAATGGCATTTAAAAAAGAAATTGGTTCATTTAAAATCCAGAGGGATATTTAAAAAATCATTTGAGCTTGAAGAATTTTTCCTATTTTAACTTTCTGGATGTAATACAAGTAAAAGATAGTATTTTATATTTTGATGTTAATATAGTTATAACGTCAAACATTCTTAACAGACAGTAGGATGTTGGAATAATATTCACCTAAAACCATTGTGTTTCTCTAAGATTTAAGAAATTGGAACCTAACTATGAAACACTAATAATGAGCTAAAAGAGAAATGACACACACGTAAGACTTCTCTGTGTAGAGAATACATCATCCTAGCGACTGAGATGAAATGGGACAAAGTAGCTAATGACATAGCGAGAGAGACAATGCTTAGTGGATAAGATTTAATTATATTTTAAAAAATTCATTTCTAAATTGGATAATATTGTATTTTAAAATGAATTTGGTATGAAAATACGTAACATGGCAGATTAGATTAAGTGGCAGAATACTGAAATGATCGTGCTGTCTGCAAATAAGGATGCTGTTCTTTCTCTGTTAGCAACCTCCAGTCCTGTATTACCTGCTTTTCCCTATCGCGGTGGGCAGGCTGCCCGTACGACGTTGAGGTCGCCCTGTTCTCTCATCCTAAGGGGAAAGCATTATCATTCATCATTGTGCATGTGAATGCATGTCTGTTGTAGATGCTTTTTCAGGTTGAGGGCATTCCCATCTCTTAGTTTATTGAGATTTTTATCGGAAGACATGCAGGTGGTGTGACTGGGCAGTCTACAGGGCTGGGTTTAGGTTCCAGTCTCTTTGGAGGCATGGGTTCAAATCCCACACTGCCCAGATGCACTTTTCTGGTGGCCTGTGCACTCTGTAACTCATCAAACAAAACAAAACAAAACCAAACCTCTGGGAGGTTTTTATCAGATGTACGTGTTGAATTTTATGGGATGTTTTTACATCTATTGAGGTAACATTGTTCTTATTATTAATGATTAGGCTGTTGATGCGGTGAATTACATTAAATGATTTTGAACAGACGCCACCTTATATCCCAGGGATCAACCCCACGTGGCCACAGAGTGTTATCATTTTATATATGACTAGATTCAATTTGCTAATATTTTGTCAATGGGTATTTGTGTCTGTGTTCATGTTGGATGTTGGTTTATGCTGTTCTTTTCATGTAATGCCTTCTTCTGGTTTTGGTGTCAGTGTAATCCCAGCCTCACACATGAGCTGGGGAACGTCCTTCTACGTTCTCAGAGACTGTCTGTGGCATGTTTTATTTCTCCTCTGGGTACAATCCACACTGAATGCTTGGAGCTCGGGCTTTCTTTGTGGGATGATAAGTCACTACAAAGTGGGCGACTCTCAGAGATACACAGTCCACAGGCTGGAGCTGAAGGTCGTTGGAAAACAACTTCTAAAATAGAGATATTTTGGCCCAGCTGAATATATTTATTGTGCAACACATGTAACACATACCAGTAAAATTATCCTGAACTTCTGAATGCACGTAAGCAGCGCAGGGTACAGAGCGTTGGAGGGGTAAGGACCCTGACTCTTTCTTTATGCTCTCACGAGTGAGTCAACCCCTTATGTCATTTAGGGTAAAGTTTCCTCATCTATGAAATCATTTATAAGGATACACTTGGTTGATGATGTTGGTTGATTATTCAACATCATGTACTCATTTTTGAACATTGAGTCCTTGGTATGTCGCGGGCTCAGGACAAGGCGTTGGGGGCTCAAAAATGCATAAAGCAGGGGCCCCACTCTCATTAACTCAGTTTCATAGGAAAAAATGAAATGTAATTAAAATATTACCATAAGCTGGATGGGTGGCTGGTACACTGGCGCTCTGGGGGAGGTCGGGGAGGAAAGTAAGCCTGACTTCGGGTACGCACTGATTGCTGGGGTGTAAATGCTACGGTGGCTGATTTCGGGCCGCTGGTGGCCAATTACCGGTTGGTGACATTCCCGAATACTTAACAGTCTGCTCTCCTGTGCTGGTACAGGGCTGAATTCCGTGCCGTGATCAATACAGAAGGTCCGCAGACACCAGGTGGATCAGTCCGGGTGCTGGGATAGCTTTTGGGCAAGCAGAGCTCGTGTGTGTCTCGGCAGCTCGCGAGGACGGGCAGGGATGCACTTACCTGTCCTGGCTCACCGAGCGCCTCTTTGTGACCGCTGTGTCTTTGGGATTGTGTGTTAAGGGTCATACCATGATCCGTCAGGGGCCTCCTGGGAAGCTGGAAGTTGTCTTTTTTTTTTTTTTTTAAGATTTTTATTTCTTTATTTGACAGAGAGAGACACAGCGAGAGAGGGAACACAAGCTGGGAGAGTGGGAGAGGGAGAAGCAGGCTTCCCGCCGGGCAGGGAGCCCGATGTGGGGCTGGATCCCAGGACCCTGAGATCATGACCCGAGCCGAAGGCAGACGCTTAACGACTGAGCCACCCAGGCGCCCCTGGGAAGCTGGAAGGTGTCTTTTTTTTTTTTTTTTTAAGATTTTTATTTATTTATTTGACAGAGACACAGCGAGAGAGGGAACACAAGCAGGGGGAGTGGGAGAGGGAGAAGCAGGCCTCCCGCCGAGCAGGGAGCCCGACGCGGGGCTCAATCCCAGGACCCTGGGATCGTGACCTGAGCACAAGGCAGACGCTTAACGACTGAGCACCCAGGTGCCCCTGGGAAGCTGGAAGGTGTCTTTTTTTTTTTTTTTTTAAAGATTTTTATTTATTTATTTGACAGAGACACAGCAAGAGAGGGAACATAAGCAGGGGGAGTGGGAGAGGGAGAAGCAGGCTTCCCGCCGAGCAGGGAGCCCGACGCGGGGCTCAATCCCAGGACCCTGGGATCGTGACCTGAGCGCAAGGCAGAACCTCAACGCCGGAGCCACCCAGGCGCCCCTGGGAAGCTGGAAGGTGTCTTTAACACACTCAGTTGTTTTGTTGCCTAGGAATATCTTCCTCAGAAAACGGTTTTAGGAGAAACTGGTCTTTTTCTCATCTCCTTTTTGAAGATATTTCCCTTTCTTGAAACCGCAGGACCAGGAGCAAATCATTCCCACTTGTAATGCAGATGCGTGGGTTTCTTTCAACAGCCAACCAGGTGATTTTCCACTCAAAGAGCTTGTCACTCTTAATGTCCTTTTTGCAACCTCTGAATCTGTCGAAGATCACAATGTGGACACCTTTGAACAAAGTCATTGCTGAAATTTACAGAAAACAGTAATTTGATTGATATTACATTAGAGAAAATAGCTTGGGAGAGAATCATGCCACTTTTTTGGTTATGAATGAAGTAGATATAATCACCATTCAGAATTTCTAGTGGAACAAATTTTTACAAGTCCAATTATTTTATAATTTTTTGCTTTCTGTAGAGCCTCTGTGACTTCTCCTGACTTGTATGCTTGAAATAAAACCTATCTCAAATCCAGAATAATCATATTAGCCTCTTTTTATTTATACTTAATTCTTAACCACACACAGACACACAAACACACCAGTCTGACCAAGTCCTACTGCATTAAATGTGTCAGATCGTGTTTTTACGTTACAACTCAGGAGTCTTCTTTATAGGTCAACAGGAGATGATTTTTGTAGTAGACTTAAAAACATTCCATGATCATGGAAAATTTTCTATTTCCTGCAGATCTGGGTGAAAGGTAGTATCATAAGGACACGGAGTATTCCTGAGTCATGGGGACACTGCCAAAATAGAGGAAAAAAAAATCTGGATGATAATATCTACCTTCCCATCCTGTTTTATATTTAAGGTGAACATAAAGTGAAATTTTGGTTTATCATCTATTTACCAAGAATATAGTGGTTTCTACAAAGCTCATATATTCTGCCAGATGTTAACCTGAATTATTTCAGCTCCATGAACTACTTGATAAAAGTGTAATTAAATGGACAGATGCAATATTTTTATGTTTTAATTAATAAAAAATAAATGGATGTAGTAAAACCTTGTTTTAATATTTGGTGTCACAAAAAGAAAATACTCAGGTGCCTGGGTGGCTCAGATGGTTAAGCGTCTGCCTTCGTCTCAGGTCATGGTCCCAGGGTCCTGGGGTCGAGTCCCACATCGGGCTGTCTGCTCCTTGGGAGCCTGCTTCTCCCTCTGCCTCTCTCGCTCTGTCTCTCATGAATAAATAAATAAAATCTTTAAAAAAAAAAGAAAATACTCTTAGTTTTCCTTGAAAGGAACACACATGCACATGTGTGCATATAAACACACACATGCATACATACACATGCACAAGACACACCTGCACATTTACACAGATATGTGGGCGTGCACAATACACACCTGCACATGTTTGTACATGTTTGCATATGCACACACGTGAGCACAGCACACATACATGCTTGTGCATATACACACATGCATGCACACATGTGCACGTGCATGTGCATGTGTCTACGTACACACATCTCCTAAACATCGTGTTTACGTCCTGCATTTTGTCCTCCTGGAATCGCCTCTTCCGTGTGGGCATCTGGCAGGAGTGTGCAGTGTCAGGAGGACATCGCTGGACTGTCCGTCTATCTGAGCGAGGCAAGGAGAGGGAGAGTAGACCACATGTTGAAGTTGAGGTTATGGTGGCAGAAAACCCACAGACGCTACCTACTCGACCGGGAATGGAGCCCATGGTTCTCAGCTGCTGCACTCGGACCTCATGTCCGCAGGTCCAGAGCTGAAGGTCTTATAGCAGAGCCGGAAGTTTATTACCAGGACTTAACAAGGATTGACGTGAGCCTATTTGTTCCTTTTAAGGAGCTTTCCTCAATAGCACTAGAATAGAGATAATACACTCCACACAGTTTGCCAGGAGAGACTTCTGGGCAGAAGTACATTATATGTCATTTTTCTTCCCAGGAAACTTTTCTTTTCTTTTCTTTTTTTTTTTTTTTTGGAAAGCAATCACCTCAATTTGTGAAGATATAAAATCCAATCATCAAGTGTTGGCAGAAAGCCAAATATATATAAATCACATTCCTTCTTAGACACAATCTGGCTTCTGAAGAAAAAAAATTGTATCTCCTGACAGAAATGGGTCCAGCCCCCAGAGGAACTGCCTTTTCTTCAGTTACTGTGTACCGGCTTCTGGAAAAGAAAATCTACCAGAACATATGTGCCTGCTTCCATTAAATGTAAAGACTAGGTGGTGCTTTTCCTTTTTGGCAAATGTTGAAACTGGCAAGAATGCATTTTATGCTAGAACAACTTCTGTAACGAAGATATTTCCTTCCTCCTAAATAGGATGGTTTGTTGGCTGACAGGACTCCTTTCCTTCTCTCTCAGTTGGCCTTTTCTCTTCTAAGAAGTGGAAAACTAGCTTCTTGACTTGAATTTTGGGGCCAGTGGAGGTGATAACCACTATACACCTGTTTTGGGGAGCTTGCCTGCGCTGTCATGTGCTGGTCCAGGCAGAGAGATCCCAAAAGGTTTCAGATCTCCCAGCCAAGGTGGTGTTGATTTTAACGTCAGAGGATATCTATAGAATAATCTTGTTTTAAAAGAGAAACTGCCTTGTGAGAAATTGGTTCCTCAGAACTGCGGCCGGAAATTCGGCTTTTTCTCTGGTGGATTCTGTGTGAATGCTTGCTTCCCGCTGGTGGAGTGACCCCCTCCCGTGCAGGGCCCCCGGGAGCACCTCCCCTGACAGAGTCCCAGGCCGCCTGCCTCCTCGTCCATTCTTTGGATTAATATGAGCGTTGCTGCTTTATCATGAACCCTCATAGCTACTTGCCTTAATTTTCTCACAGGGGTTGTAAATAGTAAGGTCAGTGAATGTCATCACAGTTTCATGCATAAGAAAGAAAACAGAGGAAATTATTGTGTTCAGAGATCCAACACGTTTATTTTTTTTCTGGGAATCGAAGCTCAGAAGGGAGAAGGGGGGGAGTGCCTTTTGGTTTATTTGTTCTTATTATTTCTGGGGTGCGTATCACTGTGTAATACGCATTTCCTATAATATCTGTGAATTCTCCCTGAGAATAATCGTAGAACGTATACATGCATCTCCGTGTGTGCATGTGGTGAGGACATTGGGGTGAGACTGTGTTTGCCAAATGTCCCTTTTCCGGTGGCTTCAGGTGGAGGAGTGGGGACAGGGAAGCCAGCCGCCTTGGGGGTGTGTCTGAGCGCCCCCCGCCCCAGGCTCTGTGAGGGGTGCTTCCGAAATTTCCACGGGATCAGCGTTCTGTTTCCACTTTTTT
This sequence comes from Mirounga leonina, assembly GCF_011800145.1. NCBI lineage: Eukaryota > Metazoa > Chordata > Mammalia > Carnivora > Phocidae > Mirounga > Mirounga leonina. The sequence continues at coordinate 457,914 of NW_023270277.1, forward strand.
TAAAGACTTTATTTATTTATTTGACAGCGAGACACAGCGAGAGAGGGAACACAAGCAGGGGGAGTCAGAGAGGGAGAAGCAGGCTTCCCGCCGAGCAGGGAGACCGATGTGGGGCTCGATCCCAGGACTCCGGGATCATGACCCCAGCTGAAGGCAGACGCTTAATGGCTGAGCCACCCAGGCGCCCCTCTGTTTCCATTTTTTAATGTTGGCAAAGATGCCCCTTTATGTGAGTTGACCTACACTCAACAAGATCATGTAAATTTAAATAATTAAATTGTGCTTTCCGTGGAGAAGCCCTATTTAGTAAATGCTGTGACTGAGATTGCCCTGGTTAGGTAAAAGAAAGGAAAGCAGATAAAATACCGAGGGAGGGGTCTGGACGGCTCAGGGTGAGGCAGGGATGCATCCTCACACTGACATCTTTTAAAATAGCCGACCCCCGCCCTTCAAGTGTCTGGGATTCTGTGGAAGAGCCAGGGAGGATTGCTCTGTTAGCGTGCGGGACATTGTTTTCTTCCTTAAATAGAGGACTCGATCATTTGGTAGAAAAGACAAAATGTAGCCCTGTTTTAATTAAAGCACAGGTTGTGTTGTTTAAAGAAAATGTCCTCCGAATTCCTGAAAGGTAAAACATGTTAGAGAAACCAGTAAATGCTTAGCATTTTTAGAGTGCCTATTTAAGAATATTCTTTTTTTTTTTTTAAAGATTTTATTTATTTATTTGACAGAGAGAGACAGCGAGAGAGGGAACACAAGCAGGGGGAGCGGGAGAGGGAGAAGCAGGCTTCCCGCGGAGCAGGGAGCCTGATGCGGGGCTCGATCCCAGGACCCTGGGATCATGACCTGAGCCGAAGGCAGACGCTTAACGACCGAGCCACCCAGGCGCCCCAAGAATATTCTTAAAATATAATAGTTTTCTCTCATTAATAGCTTTAAATTAAAATTGAAATATTACTTTTATCTACTCCATAAATGAGTGAAGTATTTTATTGTTACGGTTTATGTACATGTATTTAACAAATAATTTTTTGGCACAAATTTTTGAAACGCCGATTTCGTGCTTGACCTTGAGCCGGGAGCGTCGGGAAGGGCGGGCATTGTGGGAGACGGAGCGCGTCTGCAGGAGGCAGCGGTTTTGTGAGCAGGGGAAGCGCGTCCGCAGCAGACCGAGCTGGGTGTGCTCCGTGGGGAGCCCGGGGGTGGAGGTCTGCGGGGTCTGGAGCCGCTGCATGAGGAGAGTCTGGGAAGGAGGGTCGGCCTTTGTGTTTGAGGCCCTCAGAGCTGGGTGTGGGCAGGTGTGGTGGGCAGGTGCGCATCCTCATCCCAGAACCTGGGGCATGTCCCTTCGGGTAGCCAGAGTGTTGGCCGTTGTGAAGCGCTTCAGGACCGTGAGATGGGAGAGGGTCAGCCCCGGGCCTGTAAGGGGTGGTGGGAGGGTCTCCGGAGAGAGGTGTGAGGGAAGGGGGCTCAGAGGGAAGCCGCCACCAGCCGGGGGCCCCGGGGGCCCCTGCCCAACACTGGGAAGCCACGCTAGGAATTCTGTGGCAAAGACGGAGGGCTGGTCTTAGAGGGGCCCCTGGGCGCAGGGACAGGGGGACAGGGTCAGCAGGACGGTCATCCCTGAGAAATAGCCCGGAAAGGGGTGGTCATGGCTGTGCTGGCTCGGTCTACCTGGCAGGATGGGAGGCGCCGAGGATGGTCTCCTCCCAGGAACGAAGCCATTTCCTTGCAGACCAGCATCCCGCGCTGCCCCACAGGCAGTCTGTGGGTGCTTACACGTCTTGAAATGTCTTCAGTTTAAGGTCTGCTGCTGACATTCACGCCCACATCACCTAGAGATGGGGACCTGCGTGGGACGGCCATCCTGCCGTCTCAGCCACGGCAGGGACCAGCTATCACCCATCTCCCAGCCAAGCCTCGCAGCAGAGTGCTGAGACACGGTCAGTGCTGACGAGGGAGTCTCAGCTTCCGCGTGTCCTCGTCCCCGACTTCTGTCTCTAGAAAGCACCTGTGAACCTGAGCGTGACGCTCGTCTTCTGCGGGGCAGGGGTGTTGAGGTGGACTTCGTGTGAAGTAACACTTGTGCAGAGTCATGTCGTTTTACCAGTTTCGATAAATAGGATCGTGCCCCACTTCCAGAAGCTGGCATTCTGCTGGTCTCCTTGCAGCGAAGCCTCTCCCGACCCCCCCGACTCCCAACCCTGGCCTCTGCTGGCTGCTCTCCTGCCCCCAGTGCGTCCTGTTTCCGAATGTCTTGTGCAGGGAATCGTACAGCGTGCTCCTTGACTTACTTTAGGCAGGCTTCTTTCACCTAACATGATGCTTTTGAAACAGCTTGAGACTGCAGGCACCAGGGGCTTGTTCCTTGTTGGGGTTCGTGGAGTGGATGCATCTTGGGGGTTCAGGCTCTTCAGCTGCTCCTGGCTCTGGGCGGCCACTGATACCAAGCAGGAAGGTCTCGTGCACACGCTTGCTGTGGGCGTATATGTTCACTTCTCTTGAGCAAACACCTAGGAATCCTGATTGCTGGGTCTTACTTTAAATCGTTTTCCAAAGGGCTGTGCTGTTCTGTATTCCCACCAGCAGTGAACGAAGGTCCTGGCACTCCGGGTCCTTGCGGTGCTTGGGGACACGGGACGGGTGCCCTGAATCTCTTCCACGTACGTGTTTCCCGTGTGGATAGTCTTTCATGAAGCTTTCATGAAGGACTTGCCCTTTTTTGCATTGTTTGTCTTGTTATAAATTAAGCTGTAAGGTTTCTTCTTATATTCAGGATGAAAGCCTTTTGATTATTTTTTATCTGTTTTTTACTGAGTTGTCTTTCCTCATAAATTTGAGTGGTACAAGTTGTATACTTCGGAGTAATGACTACAAGTTATCAGACCTAAGACATGTATTTTGCGCAAGTTTTTTCCCAAGCTGTTTTGTCTTCTCCCTTCCTTAGCCCTGCCTGTCATAATGCACACGCTGTTCATTTCACTGAACTCCAGTTTACCAGTTTTCTTTCTTTCTTTTTTATTTTTTACTGCTCTGGCTCCTCTTTCTTGTGCTGAACCTGCCACCGTTAAGTTTCCATTTTGTTCTTGAAGCTTTATACATCTTACTCTTGCATGTAAGTCTGGGATCCGTTTGGGGTACTTTCTGTGGAAGTCGTGAAGTGTACGGATTGGGGTTCATTTCTTTCACAGTTCTCTGATGGTTCCAGCAGTGTTTTTTTGAAAGTCTACCCTTTCCTCATTAAACTTCTTTGCCCATTTTAGTAAAACTCTGCAGGCCCCATCTCTGGGTGTATCTCTGGACGGCGCTCATGCGTACGTATGTGCACACGTATGCGTGTGCATGTGAGTACATGCATTCTTCCTATACCAGCACCACACTGCCGATTGCCGTAGCTTTCAGGAAGCTCGCGATCGCCTCCATCTCTCGCCACGCTGCAGTCGACCCTTGGACCACACAGGTTTGAACTGCGTGGACCCACTTACATGTGGATTTGTTTGTTTTTGTTTTTTTTGATAAATACAGGATAGTGCTGTGAATGTATTTTGTCTTTCTTATTAATTTCTTAATAACGTTTTCTTTTCTCTTGCTTACTTTATTGTAGGAGCACGGAATACGATATGTCTACAAAGTAGATGTTAACTTACTGTTTATGTTTTGGGTAAGGCTTTGGTCGGAAGTAGGCTATCAGTGGTTAATTTTTAGGGGGGTCAGAAGTTGTGCGTGGATTTTTGACTGTGCTGGGATTCATGCTCCTCACCCCTGTGCTGTGCAAAAGTAACTGCTTACAGAAATCTGTATGTTTCTGCTAGTAATCAGATAATTTAATACTGAAGACAGAAAACCAGATGGCATCTTTATTGTTCCATAACTTTAGGGATTATATCTAAGTCTCCTGGAAGTCTGTTGCAAGTATTAATGTCTAATGAATTTCAAGGATGAATGCCAATCCCTCAAATAAATGATTTAATTTTCTAAGTCATGTGTGACTATTAAATATAGTCTATGTAAATCACAGCTCTGAGGGAGAAGGAGGTAGAGGAGAAGTTATAAGTTCTATAACATGTGCAAGAACAAAACTATGACTTTAATTCCAAAATTAACAGTGCATACTGTAGTTACATTTTCCTCCCCAAAAGTACCTGCTTTCTTGTATTAGGATGCTTATATTCACTAACCCACTGGAGTCCGTTTGGTTTATTTTATTTGCCATAATCCTCTTAGAGCTTTTGACTTCATAATCATGTGTTGGAATGTGAGGCAATTTTTTTCCCCCAAAATAATGCGCGGTAGTAATGTGGACTAACCATAGAAAAGCTGAGAAAAGGCATCCGCCATATGTAATTCAAAACCAGCCAGTTCCACTGGGTGGGCCCAGGGCTGCTTTAGGACATGACTCCTTCCAGTGAGAAGACCCAGCTGCTTTCCCAGAAATGAGTTTCTTTGTTGTCATCATGAGACCCGGCATCAGTGATAAGGATGGATCCCCTCACAGTTCGTGATAACCATCAAGAAACAAATGATGAGAAGTTTCCCAGGAGACCGTACACATCTCGTTGCCTGGAGATTAATTTGGGGGGTGGATTAGTTGTGCTCTCAGACGGCAGGGAGAAGACCAGGAGGTCCCTGCTGCTCATGGGGGGACTGGAACAGCGGTAACATTACTTAGCCAGGGGGTGAGTGTCTGCGGTAAGGCACACTGTGCAGATGAAGAAAAGGACATTCATTAGGGTTTCATGTAGAACACAGCATATTTTTGTATAAATTACCAGCATCATGTGCCAAACTGAAAAGCAAATATTGGACTGTTTTATAGAACAAAATATCTTAAAATGCATTAGCAGAAATAAGAAACAGAAAACAGATGTAGAAATTGAATTAGTGATATTAAGAAAACTATGATTTCTAAGAATACAGAGCCAAAAAAAAGACAAAAATACGATAAGGAGGATAAGAGATAAGGAAGACAGGACGAATTCTAGATATTTCTATAGAAGAAATCAAAGAAATGGAACAGAAACAGTAATCAAAGTACAATTACAAAACTTTTTTGGTACAGGATTTATTTCTGGCATCCTCAGAAATATACTATTGACATTAGGAATTTCCAAAGTAAATGAATATAAAAACTTCAGGAATTCCTGCAGAGCAAAATAAGTAAATCAGTAAAATAAAATTAAAATGATGATGATGGTTAACTGAACAGAATTCACCTTTGCTCAGAATTCAACTCTGAGCCACCAAGTGACACTTTGGAAAGAGATTGTGACCTGGAAGTGTCCACCAGCCACGTTGTATTTCCTGCGTCTGGGCCTGGAGATATTGCCAGGTTAGTTTAATGAGCTTCACTGCACCTGGCATTTGGGCAGAGCCTGGCCAAGTCTTTATTCCTACTGCTCTTTATTTTCTTTATAGCAAATGTGTAATTCACACACCATACTCTTCACCCACAATGCGCAGTTCAGTGGTTTTAGGATATTCAGAGCTGTGCACTCATCACTATAATCTGCTTTAAGAACTTTTCACACCCAACAAAAGGGGCCCCAGCCACTGAGCAGTCACTCCCCATTATCCGTCTCCACAGGTCCATGGCAACACTAACCTACTTTCGATATGGATCTGCCTGTGGTGGACATTGCGCATTAATAGGATCACATAGTGGTCCTTGTGACTGGCTTCTTTCCCTTATCATCATGACCTCAACGTTCATCCACCCTGTAGCAAGTTTCAGACTTCAGTTTTTGTTATTGCAAAACATATTCTATCGTATCACATCCTGTTCTTGGATGCTTGGGTTTCTCCCCTTTGGGGCTACCATGAATAATGCTGCTGTGAACATTCGTGGGCAGGTTGTTGAGTGGACCTTGGGGTGGAATTGCTGGGTGTCATGGACACTTTATGTTTAGCCTGTTTGAGGGACTGCTCAGCTGTTTTCCAAAGATTTCCAGCTCTGTTTGATAAGTTTTGAAGTCCCTACAGTCAGTTCTGTGTCTCTGAGAGCCCGTAACGAAAAGCGTATCATGAAGGTTGAGCCATTCACACCCCCCCCCCCCCAGCAGGATAAGAGAGTTCCAGCTTCTGCACATCCTTGCTAAAACTTACTGGTATTCCTGCTGAAGAAATTGTAGTCACCAGAGGGGATGTAGTATCGTAAGTGGCTTTGGTTTTCATTTCCCCAGTTAATAAAAATGTTAAATATCTTCCCGTGTGTTCATTGGCCATTTGTATATTTTCTTAGGAGAGTTGTATATTCAGATCCTTTACTCATATTTTAATTGAGTTGTTTGCTTTATTCAGTTACAAGGTTTTTAAAAAATATTTTGCATGTAAATCCTTTGTAGATATAGATGTATGGTTTGCAGAAATTTTCTGCCCTTCTGTGGGTTGTCTTTTTTTCTTCATGGTATCCATGACAGTTTTTATTTTGGTCTGCTTTTTCTTTTGTCACATATTCTTTGGTGTTTTATCTGATAAACCAGTGCTTTTCCAAGGTCCTGAAGACTTACTCCTGTTTTCCTCTAACACTTCTATAATTTCAGTTGTTACTTTTTGCGTAAAGGATTCATTTTGAGTTAAGTTTTGTGTATGGTGTAAGGAAGGAATACAAATTCATTTTTCTAGATGTGGTTACCAGATGTCCCAGCAGCATTGGCCAAAAAGTCTATTCTTTCCCCCATTGGATTGTCCTGTCAGTCTTGTTGAAAATGAATTGGTCACGTATGTGAGGGTTTATTTCTGGATTCTCAGTTTTATTCCATTGATCTATATGTCCGCCCTTGGAGACCTTTATATATATCCTCATCCTTTTTCTAGCACCACACTGTCTTGATTATTGTTCCTTGCAGGAAGTTTTGAAATTTGGAAATGTAAGTTCTCCAGTTTTGTTCTTTGTCAGGATTGTTTTGACTATTCTGGGTCCCTTGAATTTCCACGTAATTTTAGGATCAGCTTGTCAATTTTTGCAAAGAAGCCACCTGGGATCTTGATAGAGGTTGCATTGAGTCTGTAGATTCAATCAGGGGATTGTTGCCATCTTAAGCCTTCCGATCCATGAGCATGGATTCTTTCCATCGATTTAGTTTCTTAATTTCGTTTTTCGATTACTCATTGCAAGTGTATAGAGATACAATTGATTATGTATTGATCTTGCATCTTGCCACATTTCTCAACTCATTTATTGGTTCAAATAATCTTTGGGTGGATTCCTTAGGATTTTTTGTTTGTAAGATGATATCATCTGCAAATAGAGTCTTAATTTTTAATATAGATGCTCACTAGTTCTTTTTTAATTATTAAGGCTTTTTTTAGAGACGTTTAAGGCTCACAGCAAAAATGAGGGGAAGGTACAGAGATTCCCCATGTACCTCTGCCCCTCACATGTGTACAACCTCCCCGACGATCAACATCCCCCACCAGAGGGGACGTCTGTTACAATTGATGTTTAAGGCTATGTCATCATCACCCAAAGCCCATAGTTCACTTTAGGGTCCACTTGTGGTGTTGTAAATTCTGAGTTTGGGCAAACAGATCATGAAATGTGTTCATTGTTATAGTATCATACAGAATAGTTTCACTTCCCTGAAAATCTGCCGTGGTGTGCCTGTTCATCCCTGCACTCATCCCCGGAGGGGAGCGTGAGGAACCCCAGGAAGCCAGTGCGCTGGGACGGGCAGGTGGAGAAGGCAGGTGAGCTGGGGCAGTGGAGGCTGCACGTGGTCAGGAGGCCACACGTGGTCAGGAGGCCTGGAGCCCAAGAAGAGAGGAAGCGGTGAGAGGTGTGCAGAGTGCGACTCGGCAGGACTTGATCATGTCTGTGTTTTAAAATCATTTGGGTGCCTGTGAGGAGGGATGGAGGAGGACTCAGCTAGCTGCAGGGGCCCAGGCAGCGGCTCAGCAGACCCGTGCAGACCGGCGATGTGGACGCCCTGGACCAGGGCCATGCTGCCGAGAAGTAAAGGCCCTCCAGGCTTTGGGAGATCCTGTTTGCAGGTGCTGGTGCTGGATGGGCTGCAGTGTGGCCGAGGGCCCTTTGCTCAAGGGGATGAGAGGCAGAGGAGAAACACTTGGAACAGAACCTCCATCTGCATGGCCTAGTGGGCCTCCGCCATGCACAAATGCTGTGCGGTGGGTTATCCCCGGGAAACTGACTTCTGTACTCACACTTCCAGACGTGACATCTCTCTTGCACTCAAATGTTCAAAAAGTGTTCAGAACAAAACTTAAAAGTATTATGTAAAGGCTTGTAGAACAGACTTTTAGAGCAGATTATAAAACAGAAACTGTAAAGAATCAGAATGAAAATTTGACTACATTACACTGAAAATCTCTACATATACATAGATATATTTTTGCCTTTTTTCCCCCCAGAAGACAGCATAGCTAAGATTAACTGACAGACCATATGCTGGAAAAGCATGTTTCCAATTAATATACAAAGGATATATTTCCATATTAGGGAAATAATTAAAAATTAATAAAGAAATTTTTAAAAAGCCCAGTGGTATAAACAGGAAATCCAACACATGGAAATCACTAAGGGCAGTAAACATAAGTGAGGCTCAGGTGGCTCACCAGTGATCAGGGAAATGTAAATTCTCATTAAGGATAAATTGCTACACGCTATGAGATTGAAAAATAAAAACATGTTAATCCCAAATGTTGCCTCTTCAGTGGATTGCCAGAGACTCAGATGCAACTTTGTAAATCTTTACAAGTGTTGTGAGGAGCAGTCTGGCTAAAGGCTTAAAAATGCTCATGCTTTATGATGCAGACAGTGCATTTCTAGGCGGGTACCTGAGAAGTCCCCACTCTCAGCAAGGACACATGTCAGATTGCTTATGATCACATCATTTAAAGAACAAAACACTGTAAATGGCCTGGGTGCCAGACAGTGCTTGTTTATCAAGGATCAGAGTAGAGTAGTTCCTGATAGAAATAGCTCAGGATCACAGTCCAGGAGACTGTGCATGTTGTTTCAGTTCACGCAGTGGGATACCATGCGATGGCCCGTCCATAACCCATGGGGATGGCACGACCCTACCCCGTGAGGATGGGGTACCACATGGACGTGAGAATAAATGAAGTGGGTCTCGCTCTCTCCGCATGTCTACACTGAGATAGCAACGTGGGTGGCAAAGGAAGCTACAGTACAGTATCCTTCCTGAAATTTTAAGAACTATTAACTACTGTCGAATATTTATTTATGCATAAGTATGAAGTAAAAGTATAGAAACTGTCGAATATTTATTTGTGCATAAATATGAAGTAAAAGTATAGAAACTTCCATTGAATGGAAAATTTATTATTGTGGTTAGCTCTGAAGAGGAAAAGGGAGGTGGGCTCCTCAAATGCATTTTTTAGAAAGTGTGTATGCGGGGCCGCCTGGGTGACTCGGTTGGTTGAGCGTCTGGCTCTTGATTTCGGCTCAGGTCATGATCCTAGGGTTGTGAGCTCAAGTCCCACGTGGGGCCCTGTGCTGAGCATGGAGCCTGCATGAGATTCTCTCCCTCTCTCCCTTTGCCCCCCCCACTCATGTGCACCCACACTCTCTCTTTCCCAAAAAATAAAACAAATTTAAAAAATAAAAAAATAAAAAGTATATATGCACGCACACATATGTAAGTACACACACAGATATGTGAGCATATACACACAGATATATAAATATATAGACACAAATATGTGAGGATAAACACACACAGATATGTAAATACATATATGCACGTAAGTGTAAATATGTACACACATATAAATATGTGTATATAAGCATACACATAGAAATACATCAATATAAATGCATGCACACATATGTAAATATAAATATATACACATACCCATATATAGGCATAAATACACACGCAGATATGTAAACATAAGTATGTACACACAAGTACATAAAATATACAAAAAATATATAAATATTTTGGTATAAATTAAGGTTATATACATCTTGTATTGAACATATAGACACACAAAATATTTCATTTTTATTAAGTTTTTAATTTTACTTCCAGTGTAGTTAGATACACAAAATATTTTAAATTTTGCCCATGAGCTTACACAAAAGAAAACGGCCAGTGGATCTCAGGTTAGTGCGTTTTGTCCCTAACCATGGCAGGCTCCTTCCTGGCTAACTCCGTCCTGGGCAGGTGGGTGCTACCTTGTCGATGCACCGAGCACTCGGCTTGAGGACACAAAGCAGGTGTTCTAGGAGTGGCAGATGTTCAAGGAAACGGCATCTTGTATCTGGTCAGTTGGAGCTTTCAAGTTTTCCCTCAGACTCGGAGCGGCTGAAGAGAATGACCCAGGCCGCCCCCCGCTGGGCTGCCCGCTGACCCTCGAGGCTCCCCTGTGTTCTCTGGCGTGTGCCTGGCATCCACGCATAACACATACATAGATATGCTTTGGCCAACGAGTCACTTAGCAAAATTTGTGGATTTGAGCACAGTTAGGAGCCCCTGTTGACGGCCACTTACGACCGGTAGGAATGTAATAATTTAAAGATGATGAGTTCACAGTGATGTTTAGAATCCCATTAAAGCAGCCGATTTCTGAAGTAGCTCTTAGGTCCTACAGGGGAGGGGCCGTCCATCCTGCAGGAGAGAAGCGGGGACAGGCAGCTGTGGGTGCTGGATGGTGACTTGGTCTCCCGGCTGCCGCCGCTGGGTTTGCCACGGGTCAGGGCCCACCCGGCCGGAACACCTGCTTTCTGGGACGAACACAGAGGTCCTCATGGTGGCCGGGACGGCCGCGCTGGGAGCAGCCTGGGGAAGCCCAGCAGCAGCAGGGGGCGCGGGAGAGGAGAGGCTGACCCCGGGGGAGGCTGGGGCAGCCCTGCCCGTTCCGAGTGGCTCCGAGTGGCTCCGAGTGGGCTGTGTGCTGGTGGCGACATCACGAGGGGACGCATGGCCCGGGGTGGGTGACAGTCTGATCACGGCCCAGCGAGGTCGCCACAGTTCTGCCGCGTGGGGACGGGGCCCCTGCATCATCGTGCTGGCTGCTGAGGACGGTGTCTGTGATGTCACCGCTGACCCTCACCAAGCCCGCGGTGGGACCTCCGAGCTGGCCTACTGTTCGCCTCCAGCCAGGCCAGGGGCCGCAGGCGCAGGGAGACACACTGCGCGCTCGTTCTCAGGAGCTTCACGTTCCATGAGGGCACCGCCGAGCGTGGCAGCTCTCGGCGGATGGGTTTCAGGGGAGTAGTGGTGGAGGCCGTCTAAACTGGGCCTGCAGGGTGACGAGGGTCAGACTGAGTGCCGTGCGCCGAGCCGTCCACCCGACCCACCTTCCACCAGGGGACGGGGACGGAGCAGAAGCCCGCATGTCAGAGCGGCGTCCTGATGCCAGCGCCACGGAGGACGTGCGGAGCAGGGTCCGTGAATACGTTCCCGGTGGGAGGCGGTCGCTGGTCCCACTCTGACATCTTGTGACCGTTACCCTGGTGGTGGTGTGCAGGGGTGAGTGGGTAGGAGGCAAGCCAGAGCCGGTGACAGGTGTGAGCCCTTTGTGAAGGGAGTGCAGTGGGAAGGGCGTGCATGAGCTGAAGTCACAGAAGGTGGTGCGGGCGTCGTTACCGAATGCGAGGTTGGAGGGGTCAGCGTTGGAGGCGCCAAGCCCTGGAGCTTGCATAGTGGCTCTGGGGAGAGGGGAGAGAAGGGGCGGTGACTGAAAAATGCCGTAGCAGCAGGTTGTTCAGGCTCTCCCAGCTTCATCTCCGGGAATGGGACGTGTGCGCACAGCGGTGCTGCAGGTCTCAGATGAGCGATGACTGTAGAGTCGTCGGCACCAAGACATGGAGCCATCGATGGGCGTTGTCTGGTAGCAGTCCAGGTGTCAGTCCGTCCACAGAGGAGCAGCAGCTAGCCGAGATGAACAAGGCAGGTTTTCCTCATCACGCACCTGCAGGCACAGCCCTGGCCGCATCTCGCAAGGCTGGTGTTGTGGAGCGGGGAAGACTGCCCTCCTCAGCCTCCTCCACAGAAACAGAACCAGTAGGTGCACGAGATGGACAGATGCAGATATGGGAAGGGGTTTATTATAAGGAACAGGCTCGTGTAGTTACGGAGGCTGAGAAGTTCCCCAAGATCTGCCCCTGACCAACTGGAGACCCAGGAGGACCCGGTGTAGGTTCTGGGCTGCGTCGGGAGGCCTGAGAACCAGGGGAGCTCGTGATCTGGTTCAAGTCTAAAGGCAGGAAGAACTGATGTCCCAGTTTGAAGACCATCTGGCAGAGGAATTCTCTCTTGTTTTAGAGAGCATCCGCTTCTTCATTCTATCAGGCCGTCAGCTGATTGGACGAGGCCCGCCCACATCATGGAGAGCAATCTGCTTTACTCTAAGTCCACTGATTTAAAAGTTACTCTCATTCAAAACCACTTTCACAGGCGCGCCTGGGTGGCTCAGTCAGTGAAGTGTCTGCCTTTGGCTCAGGTCATGATCTCAGGGTCCTGGGATCGAGCCCCATGTCAGGCTCCCTGCTCAGCAGGGAGTCTGCTTCTTCCTCTCCCTCTGCCTCTCCCCCTACTTGTGTGTGTTCTCTCTCTCTCAAAATAAATAAATAAAATCTCTCTAAAAAAAAAAAAACACCACTTTCACAGAAAAATCCCAAATAATGTTTGACCAAATACCTGGGCACCATGGCCCAGTCAAGTTGCACACAAAATGAACCATCACAGGGGCCAAATGAAGTATGTGAGTTGGTCTCTGGGAATAAAGAGGCAAGCCGAGTTTGCTGCAGGGGTCAGGTACTTCCATGGGAAGACAGGACACCCCAGAGCACCTAGGAGGTCAGGGAAGACTCCCTGCAGGTGAGGATGTGAGAGCCAAGACAGGATAGGAAAGGTGGGGAGGGAAGGGTTTCTCAAGCAGATGGAATAGTGTGTGCAAATGCTCAGAGGCAAGAGCAGATGACATGTGGAGGAACTGATAGGGTTTAGTCTGTTGATTTGCATGGCGATTGGTAATTGGGGGCCAGAGATGAGGCTTTTTAGGGTCTGCTAAGAAATTCAGACTTTGCTCAGTGCAACAGAGAACTTCCTATAGAACGTGGGATTATTGGTTATTTTGATGTGTTTGAATTCATTTTCCAAATACCTATAGGTTTGGTCATGTTACAGACAATGTTGTAGATATTCCAGTCCTGGAACCTGAGAGGTGGATGAAGTGTTCATTGGAGCAATTTAGGTGAGAGGTGATGCTTTGAATCAGGGAGGTGGCCATGAGATTCAGAGAGTGGAAAGATCAGAGCCCCTGAGCCTGGCTGATGACACAGAGACGGGGTGAGGGGCTGCAGGGTGACCCCCAGCTCTCACTTGGGCCACACTGGCGAGTGGCGGGGCCAAACTCTAAGGCATGGTCAGCAACCAGCAGGTCTGGGGTTTGGGGCTGGCTCTCCCCTGCCCAGTGTCTGCGCCTTTTCTCTGTGCCTGGCCCTCGATGGCCGGATGGTGACAGGGAGGAGACTGAGGCCACTGGACAGCAACAGATCTTGAGAGTCATGAATTTCAACCGCAGACCCGTCAGCCTGCCCAGCATGTCAGGCTGTCCATTATCATGATCTGAGTTTCTCACTCGGTTAAGGGAGTAACTCACGCATCTCTGTCACCCACTCACTCATGGTGGGTGGCTGGCACCGTGAAAACATGCTGGTTAGCAACAGGGTTTTGCCTGACAGCTTTTGTGTTTATTGGGAATCCTTCTGAGTCCGTTAACCCGTCCGATCTGGCAAAGTGGTAACTTCCTAGTCCCTGGATGAATGGCCTTCCCTCTTGTGCCGGAGGCATGCTACGGTTCCTCTCAGAAAGGCAAGGTCAGCGCTTCTCGCTGTGTCTGGAACCCTGCACTCCGGTGGTGGCAGGCAGGACAGCTTTTCTGTCTGCTTCTCGACTTCTCTTGCTCCTTAACTTTCTGAGCCTCCTTACACGCGCTGGGCTGTTTTTTTGTGTGTGTTGCAGCCAGTTACCGTCACCCGGCCGTGGTGGTGAGGTCCCCCGTGCCCCAATTCGGAGGCTCTGCAGCCCGCCTCCTAGTCTCGACATGCACCCCATCTTTGGGTCCTTTTGTTCTGACACAAAATGAGCTCAGGCTCACCCTCGTCACTTTGCTGGGCCCAGAAATGTGGTCCCCCGTCTCCCGAGGAGTTGCGGTTGCTCTTTTTATTGAGCTTAATTGAATATGTAGAAACAAAGCTTCCAAGACTATTCACTGGACAGAGCAAGAAAAAGTACCTTTAAACTGTCGAGACTTTCAAATTTCACATTACAGGACTTTTGCCTAGATTTGATTTTTCTTTTCCGTCCTTTATGTCTTCAGTGAAAATCTTGAATTATACTCATCTTACCATGTTTACATACTTATTAGTCCTGTGTGTACATCAAATGCTTTCCAGGTTATAATATCAAAATCTCAGCACTAAAATGATTGACTGAAGGTTTATTTATTGATCACCTTTGATCTTTAGAATGTAATCAATTATAAATGGACAAACCAGTATGATGTGCACAAGTTTTTTGAAGTTGTTATTTTCTGTTTGTGGTCATATTATCAGTTTAACATACAGTTAGCTTGGATGTTTAAATTAGTTTCTAATATTTGGGTTTCAATATTTTTCTTGGACTTCATTTAATTTTTGAATATGTCAAGTAAATGCATGATTTATTAGGTGATGCATATTTCTCTTTCTGGGGTAGGACTGTTTTGCACTTAGCTGAACAATTCAGGAGACCGCAGTTTCCTTCAGATGTTGACCAGTGGAGGGTGTTTTCACATGTTTGTTTGTTTATGGGTGAGATCACTGATAAATCGCTTCTCAGGTGATGACTTAGGGCCTGTGCTTCTGGTCAAAAATGTGTATTTTCACGTCCTCAAGCAGACACAAATGTATAGTATCATCTGTCCCCTGCTCATACCTCAGACACACGCTGTGGGCTGTTTCACCTGCTTTCCTGGGGTCGGCAAGGTTTTTTGAAAGATGTCTAGGAATTTAAATTTAAAAAGCTACAGTTTTCTAATGAGAACCTGAAATTAACTCTCTAACTTAATTGTGCAAAGTATTTTTCCTTTATAGTAGTATTGCTGCGATACTCTTAATTATATATTGACCAGACATGGGTTTGATTATAAATGTCATTGTATAAAGTGTTGAGTGAGCAATAGAAATAGCTATTTCACTTTGGTTCTCCTAGACACCAGGGAACATCTCCTCCGCGGGGCTGGTGTGCGGGAGCATGGGCTGCACAGATGGTGGGAGTCAGTCTGCCTTCCAGGGCATCTCTAAAATGATATCCCCAACAAGGCTGTCATTTTGCTCTTCAACTGCGTTTGCTCCCATGTGAAAAGTCTGCTGTATGCCATCAAATCAAAATAGACATTTCAGATTACACTTAGTGTCCAATTACGAAATTAAGGTATTTTATTACAGGATTACCTCCAGACAGTTGGTTGAATAGCTATTCAGTTTATTATGGTAACATTACAACCATTAAGGATATTTAAGTGCAATAAAGTGATTCCAGAACTTTCCATTAGAGCTCCGATTTGCATTAGGTAGCTATATGTCTCCACTTAAAAATGTCCAAAGGCTTCTCTTCCAAATGCTACTAAATCATTTGTTTTAATACTAAATGGTAATTAACAAAACAAAGGCCATTTTTGTAATTCAAAATTATGATGATTTGCTGACACACGGTCATGCATAATTAGTAAATTCCTTTGAATTCTGACCACATTATTGTTCAGTGTGTATTTTCTGCATAGGAGTTTTATTTATGTCACACAAGACAACCTTTCGGGGTTTGGTTACAGGTTGGGACAATCATTTCTAGGACACGGGGAGTTTGGGGATACCCACATGCCTGTCCCCTGCATTTATATAAGGATGATTTTAGATTCTGGAATGGAATCCAATTTTCAGTGGATTCTAGAAGGATTCCGGCATGGATTCTGCATTTTTACTTAGTATTTGAATCACTGTTTATTCAAAGAATAAAAACTATGTTCATTTCTTATCTTATATCTGATTAACATCCATGTTTTTTTGTTAAGAAAGAGTTTTCTAGTAAGAAACATGATGTTATATGAAGGAAGTCCAAGACTGAGTGTTACATTCAATACACTGGAGGACTGAATTTTATTTTTAAATGTAAAATCATGGAATGAAGTACTGGGGTTGGCCCTGTAATGGGCATACTGAAGTATTCGAAAAGTTCTTGGACGTTAAGGGGAAAAATGACCTGCAGTTCCTGAGTTCAGTGCTGTGAGAGGTTTCATGAAATTAGGTTTGAAGATTAGCTGGATTATTTCATATAGATTTACCCAAAGAGATTAAGAAAGCTGTATAGAAATTCACTGTCAAGTGCTTGCTTCTGCATATAGAAAAGGCTCTTAGATATAACACTGTCTTCAAAAGAAAGAAGGTTGCTTTTCATGATGCTGTGTTAGCTTACATTATCAGTTCTTTGAGTTGGGAATTATAATGACTTTAATTCGGGAAATGTTATTCCCTTTCTTTAAGAACACACATTGGATTTTCTTTCTCCGTTCTGATTTTTCAAATGAGCAGACCAAGTGCCAAAACAACCAGCCAGTTCAGTGGAAGAACGTCCTTAAAACAGTGTTGAGTCAAAGCGAGTAGGTCATTGTCAGATGGTGTTTTCCAGCAGCAGTTCTGGTGTTCAGTGAATGTCAGGTACCCAGCGCCTCAGGGAGATACACCTGTCACCATGCCCTCAGTCAGGGATGAAGGAACTCACCTGCGTGATGCTCTGCTCTAATCATGATGGCTCGTTCTTCCAGGACTGGGGGGTCCAACGAAGCTCCTAAGTAGCTGAAGGGCAGAAGAAGGGCATGTGTCCACTGGCCCTGGGCCCTAGAGGGAATGCGCTTCAGAGGCCTTCGGAGGGGCAGGCTGTTCTTGGCCGTGTGCGCCCGCCATAGGCCTGGCGCATAAGACGGTGCTCAAGCATATTTGTAAACATGTGATGTGTGCATGTGATACTCGGTATTCCCAATGTGTGAGGACCACATAGGATTACTCCACGCCACCATCCAAGAAAGAGAAGTGGCCTTTTCCCGCTGACCTTGCACATTTCCACCCCGGGGAAGACCTCCCCGGCTGGCCAAGTCTCTGGGATTCGCAGTGAGAGTGCAGTCTTCACGGCGGAGATGCATCTGTAGACCATGAAGAACAAGGGCTAGGGAAGGGCTAGGGTATCTGACAAGTTAAGATTAACTTCAGGAAGAGAAGAGACAAGAGAACAAGGAGGAGGGACAAGCCCAGGGACAAGATCCCGGATCCAGGATGCAGCCGGTGGCCCAGGAGGGTGTGGGGTCACAGACGAGTCTGTAGCCAAGTTTAAGCTCATGAGCTCCGACTAGGCGACTGAAGAGAGAGGATTCTGTACGCCGTGGTGATGCGTTGAGATGAATCCTTGTTGACTTGATCTTTAAGCCACTCTGAGTAACAAGTAGTTTTTGTTTACTGTTGGCCCCTGGACTTCCTTCAGCTGGGAACTGGGCTGGAGCCACAGGGTTTATCCTGGTTGAACTGGAGGGGTGTGAATTACAGCCTCAGAGCCTGGCCTGGGTGGTCACTCTGCTTGTGTGGGTGTCTTCTCTTGGTAGGAGCAGATGGATATAGCTCCGAGGGTGTTTTTCTCCCTTTATGCAGCATGAGGTTAGGGTCCATAAAATGGGGTGGAATTGTTCAGACACGCTGTATTTGAGTCTGGGTGGTGGGAAACCCGTTTTTAAAGCAATTCTCTGCAGTCAGAA
>NW_023270277.1:475692-557539 GCF_011800145.1 Mirounga leonina
TGGCTTTTGCCAACATCCAAAAACACAAATAAATGAGTGAGGGAGACTCTATGTTTCGAGCGAAAAGGCACTGTCGGCCCCTCGTGTTTCCGGGGCGTGACGCCTTTGACGACCCTGCATGACCCCCCTCTCCCTTCCCCCTGCTGGAGTCCTGTGCTTGCCACCCCCACACCCAGCCCATTGGGACCCCCGTCCTCACCCACTGGGTGAGGGCAGCAACCTCCTTCTGCCTTCACCTTCTTTCATCCTTGACCCCCTTCTGCCTGTGACCTTCCTTGTACCCTTGACCTCCTCCTTCCTGTGACTTTCCCTCTGCCCTTCAACTTTTTTCTCCCCTTGACCTTCCTTCTTATCTTGACCTTTGGTTAATCTTGTAAGTTGTGAATGGTTGAACTTGATGATTTTTGCCAATATTCTCCAGCTATCATGGAGGTCTGGATTTTCAGATGTTCTTAGGTGGCCATTCCAGAAATGTTTCTTTGGGATTGTGTCCTGTGTAGATGTTCTCTGTGCAGGGGAGGGGCAGAGTGAGAGAGAATCTCAAGCAGACTCCTCACTGAGTGTGAAGCCCGACGTGGGGCTCAATCTCACAACCCTGAGATCTATGGCCCGAGCCGAAATCAAGAATCAGGTGCTCAACCAACTGAGCCAGCCAGGTGCCCCTTGATTTATTGTTCCTTTTATCAGTGTGTTGTTGTAATGTTTTCCTTATTGTTGTTGCCGGAATATCTGTTCTTTTTTTTTCTTTTTCATGAATGGGTTTAAATTGGTTTGACCCCCCTTTGGGAAATTCATATTTCCTTAGTTCATGTATCACTGTCCTTTCCTTCTCAACTTTTTTGCATATTTTCATGTGTCTTCAGTTTATTTCTTG
Source organism: Mirounga leonina (assembly GCF_011800145.1). Lineage (NCBI taxonomy): Eukaryota > Metazoa > Chordata > Mammalia > Carnivora > Phocidae > Mirounga > Mirounga leonina. The sequence goes on from NW_023270277.1 coordinate 476,567, forward strand.
TCATTATTTTGTTGTCTGCAGATCTCATGTGAAAAGCTTTCAAACTTGAAACAACCACTTCCCTTCTGTATGTGGGAAATCTGTTCTTTTCCATGATAAACAGTTGCATTGTCTGCCAAAAATGGTAATTTTTTCCTCTTCTTTCCCAGTCATTAAACACCATACTTCTATTTCCTGCCTTATTAATTGAGCTAGGGATTTTTCAGAACAACGTCAGACGGTAGTGATGGTAGTTGGTGTTTTATAATAATTTTTGACACCTGTTAGCAAGATTATCAGATTTTCCTCCGGTTTATTTAGGTGATTTATTACATGTGGATTATTGGGATATTCTTTTGCTGACATGTAACTGTCTCCATGTATTTGGCATATTATTCTTTTATTCTACTTCTGAACTGATTGGAGAGCTAAAGACCGTCTATTTGTATTCAGAAGTGAGATTCATTCTTCATTTATTTCTGTTGTTTCTCTGTTTGTCAGGTTTTTAATTTTTCCGTCAGATGTGGTGAGAGTAATTCCCTCTTCCCTGTACTTTGAAATCCTTCATGCAGCCTAGGATTTCTTCCCTTGAAAGTTCAGAAGTCTGTACCCATTAAGCCATCTAAGCTTTGAGTCCTTTATAAAGAAGGCACTGATTAAATTCTGAGTTTGTTCATTGTCTGAAATCTTGAGTTCTGAGAAGCTAATTTCTACAGAAGGCTGCGACTTCAGGAACATTGTGCAGTGCTGCATCTCTCCCGGTGGGGCCTCGTTTCCTACATCAGCCTCTTTCGTCCACATTCTTTTCTACTTTGGCTTATAGACGTTGCGTTTTCTCAAGTGGCGCTGCAAACATTGAATTCAAAATTTAGTAAGTTGTCTCCTGATTCCTGTGATACTTTTATTTGGCATAACTTTCCTCTGGTTTTCCCAGCTGATCTCTATTGCTAGCAACTGTATGTTCTTAAAATACACACTGCTTAGCCCCACTGGTTTTCCCACTTCTCAGCCGTGGCAAATTCACAGGCTTGGTTTGTGTGTCTGCAGCACCAGCCCGGTCACATCCTGTCCTTGTGTCCACATGTGGGCACACTCCCATGGGACACACCCCTGATTCGTGGCGTGTGTCTTCGGTTGTGCCCACGGGCTACCCCTTGGCCGGCCCACGCTTCGTATGTACACAGGATGCACAGAAAACACACGTGTATATAGCTGGTCCTCCTAGGCTCTCCCTCTTCCTTCCCAGACTGGATGGCACGTGGCTGCACGAGACCCACACGATTGTTGTTGTTTAGAAGATATTTCACATGGTTTCTGGTGCGTGAATGTCTCCGTTCCCTTGGTATCAGGATTGTGAGGGTCATCTCAACAATATTTTTTTATTAATTCCGTGGATCTGAGCTGAGATCAAACTTGCTATCTAACTCAGAAAACCTAAAATATATTTTACACATAATACCTTCAATGAGGCGTGTAATTCACAGACCATACAAGTCGTACATTTAACATGTACGATTCAGTGGTTTTAATTATACTTAGGGAGCTGTGCCAGAGCACTTCTGTCAACCAGAGGGCAACGCCACGCCCTGGCCGACGGGTCCTTGCACCTGTCCCATCCCCGCCCCGGCAGCCGCAAGTCTGTGCTCTGTGGATTTGCCTGTCCCGGAGCTTTTGTGGCCTTTGGTGGCTGCCTGCTTTAACCGGCGCGGTGTCCGTGAGGCTCATCTATGTTGTCGTGTCTGTCGGAACTTCATTTCTGCTGTGACTGGGTGGTATTCCATTTGTCACTTGATGGACATTCGGGTGGTTTTCGCCTATTCTGAGTGACACCGCTGTGGACACGTGTTTGATTCTGTCGGTTCCGTACGTGGCAGTGGATTTGATGGGTGGTGTGGGTGCTCAGTGTTCGGTCCCTGGGAGGAAGGGGCAGCTTTTCTGCAGGCGCCCAGGGGGTCCTCAGCTCCTGGGCTTCACCAGCACCTGCTCATCTCCACCTTCTGAAGACGGCCACCCGAGGGGTTGAAGTGGCGAGAAACCTGTATTTTAGACATACATCTTCTGTTCAAAAATGACAAAGTTTGAATGAATGAAAAGCCTAATGGAGAATACAAGAAGTACCCATTCCAGCACAGACAAAAAACTACTCAGCATTTCAGGGTACACTCGCCAGGCTTTTTTCTACGCATGGGTGTGTGTCTGTGACGTTCTTCCCCAGAAGACGCCCCTACTGTCCTGATAGGTAATTCAGTAGCTGTTCTCTGCTTTGCCACGCAAGCCTGATGCCAGTATTTACTACCTCACTTCATATTCTTCTGAATACAATTACTCAAAAATATATTATTGGATAAATGTGTTGCAAAATCATTTCTTTAATCACTCACATTGAGCACTTAGGTGGTTTCATATGTCTCACTATTGTGAATGATTTCGCAACACATTTATCTGATAAGTATTTTTGAATATAATTATTGTTGGTCCCTTAAAATAAAGGCAAGCATTAAATTACTGAGTCAACGTTTGTGAGCATTTAAACTGTTCATCAGGAGACTGTGAAATGTGTACCACTTGTGCATATATAAATGATTTTGGAGAAATAGATGCCCTTCCTCAAGCTGAGGAATTATTTACCATTGGTCAAATTTTCCCTCATTTTTGGCCAGAGTTGCTTCCTTATCCTTAGTGCCACTTTATCATCTTTATTAAAAAAATACTCAAGTGCCTCAGCTTGATTATATATATAATATCATATATATTATATATTTACATAAATCTATATCTACATAGATATAATTAAACCAGGACTGATTCAGTGGTCAGAATATTTAAAGTGAACTATTATTATCTTTAATTGTTAGGATATTTGTGCATTATTCATTTCCATAATAATTTTTAGCCAGTTGCTTCTTCTCTAACTACAGCCTGATAGAATGAATCTATCTGTTTCTGCTACCAGATTGAAAAAAAAATAAAAAAACAGATTATTGTGGAAAAAGAATTCAGCCATGGCGTAGCTAGATCTGCTTATGAAACGCACAGTGACTTCTCAAAGTACCTTCTTGGAGAAGCCCCTTGTGGAACAGGTAGCAGCTGCAGTGCCCTCGACCTTGGGGACCGCGTCTTCCTGAGGTCGTGGGCTCATCAGCCAGGCTCCCACTCGTTTTAATAGCGTCCAGATGAGCCACTTGGGCCGTTTTCTTTTTTAATACAATGAGTCCAACTGTAAAGGAATTCAGTGTGTTTATGACGAAACTGTCTTCTGAAGCACATGGTTATAAAACGCCACCAACTGTAGGATCGTCCTGACGTGTACAGTCACGTGCACGTCCGGTTCTGTGAATGTTCCAGTTGATGCTAGTGAACCTGCTGAATTCAGGAACTCAGGCCGTTGTCGTTAAACAAGTCAGAAGCTTATGCCTGATGGAGTCAGAGTCCGATGTGATAGGTAGCCCCGGTGAAATGTGTGCTACATCAGTAAAATTTAGATACATTGCTAGTACGTCATCCGTTTTCCAAGTGCAGCTCGTTCTTCCCAAATGGGTCCATGTTTTCTGGAGGAATGACATCTTTACTCACCAGTACACACCTGGACAGTCTATTCCTCTGCAAATCCACGTGCGTGTGGAGAATGTGTGAAGCACCTGCAGACTCTGCTTCTAAAAGCAGCGGTACCTCTTATGGGAATGAGGGTTTGTCCTTAATTTTGCTTTTTGAAAGGGATGATAAATTCTCACTTAAAATATATAAAGAACTGTTTAAAATATATATATATATATATATATTAGGGGCACCCAGGTGGTGCAGTCACTTTAGCATCCGACTCTTGGTTTCGGCTCAGGTCGAGATCTCAGGGTCATGAGCCCCGTGTTGGGCTCTGCAATGAGCGGGGAGTCTGCTTTCTCTGCCCCTCCCTCCCACACTTTTCTCTGTCTCTCTCTCCCTCTCTAAAATAAATAAATCTTTTTAAAAATATATATCTATAAAGAATTGTTTTGGGGCACCTGGGTGGCTCAGATGGTTAAGCGTCTGCCTTCGGCTCAGGTCATGATCTCAGGGTCCTGGGATCGAGTCCCGCATCGGGCTCCCTGCTCCTTGGGAGCCTGCTTCTCCCTCTGCCTCTCTCTCTGTCTCTCATGAATAAATAAATAAAATCTTTAAAAAAAAAGAATTGTTTTGACAACTTCAACAGTAGTATCTGAGTGACTGACAGTTGAGTTCTAGTAACGATAAATGGTAATTCATTTATTTTGCTTTGATTGTTTTAATGTCTTTTATGGCTATCAAATGTGTATACTACAGGACTTTTTTCCCAATATTTTACTCACAATTGGTTGCATTTTAAAATATAGTTTAAGCAGGTGGGTACTATTTTAAATAACATTGAAATGCTATTTGTGTGTGTGTGTTATGAAATCCAAGTTATTCAAATGTTATGCCATTTTGTTAGAGTCTTCTGATCTTTGTGACTTTTATAGCATTTTTTTTTTTTGCAGAAATAGAAATCAGTTAGCAGCATGAAGCCCTACCTTCTTTGCCCTAAAAATACATTATAAGTAGGTCATTACTGACAGACCTTGCTTGTTTTCTTTGATAGCTCTAAACTTGCTGGGATGGGGAGCCAATCACTCTGTATCAGACGGCTGAATGGCAGTTACCTGGTCAGTGTTACTGATTAAGATTTGATTTGAAACAACTTTTAAAACAGACATTTAAGAGACCTAATCTGTGGCACTTTCCTGGATTGTGGGAAAGTGTATGTCCCGCCTCGTTACACCACCGGGCAGCCATGTCTCTGAGAATAGAAGCCGATGCTGTCCCAGGAGGTTTGGGCGCACGTTTGCATCTGTGTCTTTCCATGGCTGGGGTGGTTAGTGAGGGTCCGGTTCTGAGATCCTCCTGGCTATAACAGATGGCTGCCCTGCCTGGACTCGAGCTATCTGAGGAAGGATGTAGGTCTTCGAAGAAGTGAGGGCGCTTGCATCCCCAGGTCCTGATTCTCATCCCAGATCTGCCCCCCAGGGCTTGCCTTTGTGTGGATCTGGGCTCCCTTCTTTCGTTTCTAACCAGCCAGGCTCCCCACGGTTGTTCTCAACCTTTCTGCCTGGAGCTTTGGATGCTCAGCAGGTGATCTCAGGGGGCAGCCCAGTTTAGAACCTCTTGCCCGGCCCTGAGCTTCCGGCCTCAACTTTTCCCTCTCCTTTTTCTTGTTCAGTACCTGTGAGCCCACCCCCATCGCTCCTACCCAGCCCGCCGCGGCTCTGGGGTGGCTGCCCTTTCCTGGCCTCCAGGTCCCTGGAGAAGCTCAGGGACAGAGGTGGGGTCTCTAACCTGCCTTCTCAAAATCCACGAGGATCTACTGATCTTGTTAGTCTGTTGCTGGTAGGGAACCGTCTCCTAAGGTACGAATTTCCCTTTTTTGTGTTCCAAATTAAAAATGACTTGGGTTTTTTCTACAAAATTCATATCATACTTGATGGCATGACTCATTTCAAAGTGATGGAAACACTGTTTCTCATGCGGTTGAAAGCATAATGGCAGGTGTAGGTAGCGGAGGGCTCCTCCTTCTGCCACCGTGACTTTGATGCTAATTATGATTCAGAAACACGGCGCGTGACAAGCAGGGCCTGCTGTCTGTCAGAGGAGCTGTTCGGTTTCTGAGTTTGCTTGCTGTTCACTTTGCTTTTTCTGTCAACTCTGAATCAAGTGAAGTGGATGGATTTTCACTGGAAGCTAATGTTAATTTGCATTTAGAGGCTTGCTGAAAAAGCCATGCCTTCTGTCGATGCAGATCCTGATGTGTGTGCACCTGGCCGGGCCGAGAGCAAGTGAGCTCCTGGCCTGTGGCCTCATGCCGGCTGCCTGAGCGGTGGGTCCTCCTCCCAGGCGTGTGCTGGGGCCGCCCTGGTGGGTCCTTGGGCGGAACAACGTCTGGCTGTGGTGCAGGTGCCCAGTCTTGCCCCCGTGGTTCTGCTTTGTGCACCTTGTTAGAAAAGGCCGACAGTCCGAGAGATTCTGGCTGCACGAGTTTCCATCTTAATCTCAGCATCCCTGGAACGCGGGAGGGTCTGCGGGACTCTGACTCCCATATTGCTCAGTTGCTGCCCCCGTGGCATTTTGTCTCGTGCCTGGCGGGCGTCCACGCTGCTGCAAGCGTCCGTGCTCACAGGGGACCCTGGCTGGGCTCTTGGGCCGTTTTTCTCACCCTGGGCCATTTTTACCCACAGTTGTAGCTCTTACAGATTGACGATGCCAGAGTTGTTCAATTCTGGGATGCCATCAACAATAACATGAATAAAAACCGTTATTTTCTGTAGTGCTACAAAGGGCAGGGAAAGCAGCCGAGGAAATGGGGAGAGAATGTTTTGTAGTTGGCATCCTGACGGCGTGGGCGCCAAGTCCCAGAGAGGAGTCCTTTGGGGACCCGTGGACGACTGCAGACACTGATCCCTACCAGAGCAAGACCCTCACCCCTCCTCTGCCCTTCCTGGCCCCCAGGACCCCTCCACTGTAGGCATTCCAGGTCTTTCTGTCGAGGCCCAGCTGATGCACATTCTGACCAGAGCTGCGGTGACCAAATAGATCAGTTCTGGGACAGTTGACACACTTTTCTTTAATTTTCCCGTGTACAGATATTTCTCTTTTTAATTAGTATTCCTTTAATGTTTTCAATAAAGGATTCAGTTTTCTCCCTTGAAGTCTTCAAGTTGTTTTGGTATATATATTTCTGGGTACCTAATGGATTTTTGGAGGAAATTCTTAATTTTCTTCTCTTGGTTCTATTATGTAAATATACAATTATATTTGCAAAATAACTGTGTATTTATATTATTGTATATAAATTATTGTATAAATATGCAACTGTATTTGCAGATTATATTGTCGAGTGTGATTTTATCCAGCCATATAAGTGATTTCTAACATTTGCATACTTCCTGGTTTTATTTGTGGACCTCAGTATCACCTGTAAATATTGTAAATGCTGTTGAATTTTTATACCTTTAAACTCTTTTTTCCTGTCTCATGGGAGACAAAGTTGTACAGAAAAATGCTGAATAACAGCAGTGAGGTGGGGATTCTCACCATTCCGTGTGAGGTTTTTGGAGGGGGTTAACTGGTCACTCTTCTACAAATTCACAAAATTACTCTTATTCCTGCTGATTTTAGGAGCACTTTGTATGTTCTCTGTATGAGTCTCTATCAAATATATGTAATGCCAAGATCACTCACTCTGTGGGTAACTTTTTGATCTCTTCATAGTATCTTTTATTGAACAGAATTTCTCAATTTTTATGTAGAACAATTAGTCCCTTTATGGATTAGAACTTCAAGATTAGAACATTTCCAGGCTAGAACTGTTTTGCATGCTGTTCAAGTCAACTTTACTCTGAGTCCATAGAGATATTTTCACCTGTTTTCTTTTAAACGTTTTGTTGATTTACCGTTCACATGTAGCTCTGAAGTCCAGCTAGATTTGATTGTTTCCTATGCTCTGCAGTGGGGCGGTGAACTCATTTTTTTCCTAGATTCTTTCCGGACTTGACTGTCATGCTGCACTTATCACAAGCGAGGAGATCACACGTACGTGGATTTTTTTCTGGACTGTGTATTCTCTCTTCTCCACTGAGCTATTTTTCTTGAGTAAATACCCCATGTTTTAATTGCTATAACCTCAAAATAGTTCTTGATACTTGGCATTTCACGTCTTCAGCTTGGGTGTTCTTCAGGATTGCCTTGACTGTACGTGACTGTGTTTCTGTTTGAAATTTAGAATTATTTTGTCAGTTTCTAAAAACTTGCTGGGGTTTATGATTTTCTGTTGTTTTGAATCAACAACAGATTAATTCAGAGATTAATTTGTAGATTAATTTGGAGAGAAATGACGACTTCACAGTATGAATTCATCCAGTTCACGAACATGATCTGTAACTTATTTAGGTCTTACTATTTTCCTCTCAGTAACACTTTCAAATTTTTAGTGTAGAGACCTAGTGTGTCAGTTTTCATTAGTTGGTTTCTGGATATGGCGGTTGTTAATGCTCTGCGAATTATATCCTTTTATTTCAGCTGTTATTATTTGTTGCTGATATATTGAAACATACTTTCACAGTATTGTCGTAATACACCATTAACTGGTAATGATGTTAAGGCCATAGATTAAACGTCCAAGTGTTCATGTGACAGACGTAGATATAGATCTTTTTGAACTATCTCCATGCTCAGAGATTCCATCTGTGAACTAGCTTCATTTTTCTTCTTTCATTTATGCACCATAAATATTTAAAGTGTATATTATATATATAATTGCACTGGTCAGGAGCACAGTGTGGTAGAGAAACGGCAAAGGTGAATGCACATCTTTTTCCCAGCCTCTGTCCCCGGAGGAAATCTTTTGATAATTCAACATGGTGAATGACAAGTGCTCTTAGTCTTTTTTAGCTATTTTCCTGAAGGTTAACCTTTTATATTTAACTATTAATTTATGAAGCTATTAATTATTTAATTAATATTTAACTTTATCAAATGCCATCTTTGGAATTTACCAGTGATCTTGTAAGTTTCTTCTTTTTCTGTTTCTGTGGTTGGTTGCCAGCCTCGAAGGGTCCCTGGTACGCATGCCCCTGCGTGGGCCCGTCTCATGGTCCTGGCCTGAGGGTGCAGCTCCCGCCACCCCACTAAGCATCCCGCCTCCTTCCTTCCTCCCTTCCTCCCAGCCGGCAGGGTGACCACCTAAGGCTGTGCAGGCAGCACTCTGCATACGGCACCTGGTGCTCCAGACGGACAGAAATACCGGCCTGCTCCGCCCCTGAGACCCACCTCCTTGGGCCTGGCGGGGGGCGCCCGAGTGAAGCAGGGCACCTTTAGATGCCGTTGACCGTGACTTGCACATACCAGGAGGCCACCTCTAGTTTGTCCAGAGGTGTTTGTCTGACCTTCCTTTCTTTGTCTGCTGAGAAGGCCTTTACCTGCGGACGTCCCCTCCTGGTCTGAGCTTGCTGACAAACCCAGTTTGCTTTGCCGGGTGGCGGGGGAAGGAAGCCCGCGGGCCCCAGCCCTCCGGGACCCAGTGAGTGGGCCCCACTGGGTACTTCTGATAAAGTTGGTTTCCGTGTATTGATGAGAACTCTGATACACGTTTTGCTGATTTTCAGCATTTCCTGCTCCAGACCAGTAAATCTTCAAACGGTTACTATCTGAATCTTCCGAAAGGGGTGGTTATCATTCAAAGAGCTTTGGTAAAAGTAGGAACTAAAGCCTTTCTAAAGGTAGAAAAGTTGATTTGAACAAAATACTAACATTTTCAAGCTTTTAAAGAAAACCCTAACTTTCTTTTAAAAACAGGTGTATTTAAATCCTGTAAAAGCTGTTCAGAAACAATTACTCAGAATTCATACTTACTGTGTGTTCAATTAATGAAGCAGTGGCCAGATGGATGCCGCTCTGCAGTCCCCACATGGTCCGTCCGGGTGCGTGTTCTGGGGGTTGTGCCGAGCGAGCCGTGGTCCTGCCTCTCACCCACGCCCCCTGCGCTCACACCCTCTGCCTGTGTCTCCGCTTTGCCCCACAGACCAGAACTGGCATTGCCTTGCTGCACCGCGAGGCGTCTGGAAGCACCTGTGACGTCCGCCTGAAGCTGACAAAGGAGGTCCTCACAATCCAGAAACGAGACGTGGTCTGTGTCGGTGGGAGCAGTCACGGCACACATGTAAGTGCCCGCGGCGCCGGGCTCCGCGTAGACGCGCTGGGGAGGCCCACTCGGGGAGGCCGCTTACGGCCTCAGGACTGTTTGCTCCCCTGTTATTTAAACATCCCCAGCCACAAAACAAGGCCAGGTTTCTGTCTGCCTGCCTTCCGTAACTTCCTCGTTGATGTGTTTTCCGGGAGGAGCTCTCCCCACACACCACGGTGTGCCATGGGACACACTCTGTCGGAAGTGAAGACGGAACGTGAGAGTACCGTACTTGCCGAGGGCTTCCTCGCATCTGAAACCACGAGCAGCGGCAGACAGAGCGGGCGCTCGCCCGCGTCAGGTGTCAGCTCTGCCCTGGTCTCTGGGACGTGAACAGGCGCTTCCACGCTAAGGCTCCGTCCTTCTTTTGGCTTCAGTCACAGTGAACTTTCCTGAAGGGTAAGAAACGTACTGAGCAGATACAGTTAAATATCGAGGAAAGATTAGGAAAAATAATTTTGGCCAGTGTTAGGTCAAAGAGGACAACTGTGATAGAGGAAATATGCAGTGTAGTGTATGAAGTATACTCATTAAAACCATAGTCAGTTTCCTATTTTCCTTCTTGTGAGCTCAAATAATTGCAGGTATAAATATAAATATAAATATAAATATAAATATATATATATATATTTCTACAGAATCAACATTTCACTGCTCTGTCCTTCGAATATCCCTACCCAGGACCTACAAAAACTGATATTCAAGAAATCATGTCGCTGAAAATAAGTTGTTTGTAGTGTGTTTTTGAAAATATCCCCGAAGCGTTCCCATTCCCCGGTTCACGGCTGGGTCTCGTAGAGCGTGGGCCCTGGAGACCCCTTACTTCATGATTTTCTGGGTCCTCATGACCTTCACCTTGGAAACAAAGTAAACAGGGCACTCGCTCCCCATCTGTAATCCCCAAATCGGTGTTTCCTCAGTAGGTGCAGGTGCTTGCAGAGTGTGACGTCTTTCCTGGGCAGGCCCGATGTGGCCCCCCTCGCCCCCACAGAAGCAATGCCGGGCTCATGTGCATGTCTTACACATGTGCGGCCCCTCCCACATGCGTGGAGAACAGAAGTGCTCCTGTATTCCACTTGAAACGCCCCCCATGTTGCCCCAGACCCATGTCTGCCCCTCTTGTGCCCTTTTTGGGTCTCTGGTCCCGTTCTGGACGCTCCCTGTGGGTCCAGGACGGGTGAAGTCACCACAACGGAGGGCAGAGGACGGGGCTGCCTTTCCTGCTGCTATTCCCTGGGGCCCCCAGCAGGGTCGGAGGTCGAGGGTCACTAACCCCTCGTTCGACCTTCTGTCCCCCCACTTGTTCTGAATACCCAGCAGCGGTGGGTTTGGGGAGAGCAGCGTCAGAGAAGAGTTTGTAACTGTTTTAAAAAATTATCCTTCTTCACAGTGAGTCCATAACCTGTACAGAATCCCACGCAGCTTATAGCAAAAAACACTCGATGTTTCTATGCTAAATTGTCCAGGAAAAGTAAATTACGTTGCTTTATTCATAACGTCAGATTCTCTACCTAAGGTTAAGTTCTCCCTCCTAGGAGTGTGTGTTCACAGCTGCAGAGTTGTGTTTATAATTTCCAGTGATTCCTGGATGCCTGCAAACCGCCCTGCTCCGAGGGGAGCCGCGGGGCACGCGGACTTGTGTTCCGCATCGGCCGGGCCCCTTCCAGCGATCTCTGCCGGAACACGCGTCCCTGGGTTGGATGGTTTCGGAGGCAATTTGGGGAGAGTTTTGTTTGCAGGAAGACATGATCCACTCCTGAGATCGGAACCGGAACCGGAACCCTGAATTCTGCAGTTGATAAGAATAACACCATCTCGCTGTGAGATTTCATCATGTGTTGGAAGAACAGGAAGAACCTTTCTAACAAAGGTCACAGTGGTTTTTAGAGTTGGAGTCAGAGCACCTCTGGGGAGTCTCAGAGCGGTAGCTCCCCGCATTATATGTTGAGTGTGTCCAAGGCATCTGCACTGGGAAGCTGGCTGAGCATGACTGTTTTCCACTTAAAATTATTCTGAAGGGCAGGTGTGGAAGGTCTGATCAATCCACAGTGGATCAACAGAAGGAAGGAGGGAGCCTCATGCCTCGCCGAACCTGGAGTCTCCATGTGGGTCCTGGGAGACGAAAATTGTCAGATCTGGTGCAACACATATTTACTGGGTACACAATATAGATATTAAATTCTAGCAGACATTGATAAGCTTATCAGTCGGACCCCAAGATTGGATGCTAAACCTACCGTGAACAGTCATCGCTGACATGCATGATTCTGCCCCCGGTGCCAGGACATTTCTGAGTGTGTTCTATACCCTAATTCACCAAAAACGCACGGCATGGTTATGCAGCAGGTGCACCTTGACCCCCACGTCACAGGTGACAGGGTTTAGGGCACGGGGTCAGCTCCTGCGTGCGCACATGCCAGTCACATGGCCCGAGCCCGAGAGCGCCCGCCCTGCTCGCCAGGCCCGACATCACGGTCCATGTCGCGTCAACGTCCATGAGCTTTGTGATTCGGCACTGGCCCCGGGGATACGCCCGGCGGGAGCTCGGTTCTCTGGGAACGGAAGGCAGAGTCTGCACGGAACTCCATTCCTCCAGCTGCATCCGCTTTTCAGGCTGCCCGTTCCAGAAAACACCGCTGGGTGGTGAATTTGAACCTGCTGAAAAATAACTCAAGTGTCAGTTAAGGACAGGTGTTCTTCTTGTCACAAAAGAGAGAAGGCAAAACTAAATTTAGTGGATTTTTAAAATCTGCCAGGGTAGCACCAGAGTTTCAAATCCACAAACTCCTATTTCATTTATATTTCTATCCATAGCAACAGGGCATTTTGAATGTGGAAAATCTGAGGATTTCTAATTATCTTCTAAAGAAAGTGTGTGCTTTGTTGGGGGAAAGAACTAGCTTTTTCTCATGTTTCAGAGTTTTTGTTTAGATTGTTTTATTTTTATAATCCTCACTGCACATGTGACACATTACATTTTCCCTAATTGTGAGTTTATGCTTGTGGTTTGAATGAATGTGGCAGGAAGATGCACACAAAGACAACACTGTAATAAATCTGTGTTGTATTCACTACTTTTAGTGACAGTGAATGTACCTGAGAGGGTTCCATGTCCTCGTTTTACTGTTTCGGACACGAAGGTTCAGGAGTGTTGGAGCTCAGCTCCCAGTTAGTGGCAGAGGTCAGGCAGGATCTCAGCCGCTCCTCTGCTCGCATGGGGCCCAGGGGAGGCTCCCAGGAGCCCCGCAGGGGGAGCATGAGATGCAGGGGCACGAGCCAGCGGAATGTCCACCGGAGAGGAGGAGGACTGCCAACTTGGCATGAACAGGGCGCTGGCGTCTGCCTGCGCATGGCCTGGTCTGGTGTCTGCCTGACACCTTGGGAGACAGTCCAGGGGCTGGGCGGGCACGGGAGCCCTGACTCTCTCCCCTGCTCTGAATGAGCACCGGGAAGTCACATCTTCACGAGCGGACTTGGAGACCTGTGCAGACGTTGACCTAAAACGGGCAGGTTTGCAGCGCGGGTGTTTACCATGCCTCTAGACACGAGAGGTTATGGGAGTGTGATGGGGGAGAAGAGGACCCAGCAGACCTGCAAGCAGGGAACGTCTTGAAATAAAGATGAGAACCATGCACGGAACCGGAATCTCTGTGTGTCGGACAAACAACACATTAGACACGAATGTCGCAGTCCGGGAAGCGTCTGAAGAATCCCACGTGAGCACAGACGGGAGACCCCGGGGTGGTGGGTGCTGAGCGCAGGTGAAGGGGGGACCCCTGGAATGAGCAGGCGCTGCCGCCGCGTGAGGCAGAACAGCCGATTTCACCTGGTGGATGAAAGGCGTCCGGCCCTGGCTGCAGGAGCCTGGCAGGTTCTGGGCGGAGAGGGCAAACCTGCAGTCTCTCCTCGCTTTGCTGTCAGGTGCTCGCTCTCCCCTCTCCCCTCTGCATGCGTTGGGGCGGCTTCGCTCTTGTCTTCCTCGTGGGCAGGTTTTGTCTGGCGAGGGTCACAGATCTATATACCGACTGGGGATCTAGATTAGGTCTGGGACATTTTGGCTCCGCATTCTAGGCTCCTCGTGTGCTGGCTTTTCAGCTTTTGCCCTATAAGTATGTTAGGTCGTGGCCCACACTCTGACATTCCGGGTATTTGTAGGTTGGCTTTGCCACCCTGTAGACTTCACATCCAAGACCATGCCTGTTTCCACCTTCCCGCACGTATGTTTATACGTACCAGAAGATGCATTTTGGAATATTTATTTCCTGGGTCCTGGGTGTCACTTATCTTGGTAGAAAGGGCAAAGAGTTGATCAGTTTTGAGCACAAAACCCCTTCCCTAGAAACGGATCTGTGAAACCCTGTGAGGGGGCCACAGAGCGGCACCGATGGTCAGCTCAGCTTACAATGCCTTCCAGAAAAATCGTCAGTCCCCCCATTTTTGCTGAAAAAAAAGGCTTAAAGTTTTTAAAAAGTTTTAGAAAAAGCGATAAGGAACATGTAAATTAAGATGCGGAAGAACATAAGTAATAGAGTGATTGGCAGTTGCCCGGCCGTTCCTTCAGCGATTCCTACAGATTGTTCAGGTATATCACAACGAATGAACTTAATAAAATCATTTTCAAAAATTAGGCTCATGTCTTACATAACAAGTACTGTGAGGACTATCAACAAACTGATATTTTAGTTTGGAGTAAAGAATTAAACTTGTATTAAACTTCCCGAGACAGATGAATTTGTTGTCTCGCCTGCCGGGGTGCTGGCCCTACTGATAAATTCTGTGTTCAGCGCACACGACTCCGTTGTTGTTGTTTGTGATAAAATAAACATTATTACTACCTTTATCCACCTAAGTTTATATCCTTTCTCTAGTTCCTTTTTGCATCCTATTCTTTGCTCCATAAATCAGGAGTCGGTAAATGTCAAAACATAGTTTGGGATTAAATGATAAAACAGAATATTTTCTTTAGGACCTTATCTCTTATGTTTGTGAAAAACACAGCTGAATCGGGTTGGAAATGAGTTTATTGAATAGTTACTTTAGATTCCAAACTTCATTCTCCAGAAGTCTCATTATACACATGATTGAATTCATAATTCATTCCTCCAGTAAGTGAGAGCCTCCCCCACACACCAAAGAGAAGCATATTTATGGGGCAGGTGCGTCTCGCTGGAGGAGGTCCCTCTGCTCGGGAGAACGGACTCTGCAGAGTGTGCTCGGTGAAGAACGACAGGCCGGTTGAATGAGAAAATGCCTTGTGATGACATTAGCATCTGCATATGTTAGCAGAACCGCTTTGGAAACTTCTCCCAGGACTTTAAGTTAATGTGTCCATCTCTCACTTGGCTGTGAGGTCCTGAGACTTCGGGACCCAAAGGAGGGGCCTGAGCCAGGCCACCCTGTGGACGGTTTCATCACCATGAACCAATTTTTACAAATCTTGTTTTGAAAAACAAAATTCTTAAATATGACAACACCACAATCATTCTAGAGCCCTAGTAGTTCCATGCTCTTCATCTGTGAGAACACGGACTGGCTGAACTTTCCTCCCAACGGTGAAATGCGAGATTCCTCCACGCTCCTTGAGGGAGTTGGAAGATCGGGAAGAAGAACTTTTCACCCAGAGATTTGCCATCCGGAGGTTTCTGTGAAACTTGGTGGTTTCCCGTAATTCCCTCGGCTGGCTCGTCTTTGTGGGCCCAGCTGCCCACACAGGACAGGTCAGGTGCTCTCTCCCTGACAGCATCCTCCCGCTGTGCCCTCTGCGGCCTTACTCTGAGCGCACAGAGGGCTCTGGGGTCCCCCTTGTCCTGCTCCTGTGGGAACAGCAGCCCTGTGTACGGGGCCCAGCCTGTGACCCCTCTAACCTCAATTACCTCTAGATGCGGTCCCATGGGGATGGGACTTCGACATAGGGATTTGAGGGGACACAGTTCAGTCCACAGTGACATCCTATGGTAGGACAATCAAATGTATAATGAGACTTCTGGAGAATGAAGTTTGGAATCTAAAAAAACCCTCATTTTCCAGATGCAGAAATTCAGTTTTGCAGAGGGTTATGTGACTGAGACACATTTGCTTGGAAAAGGAATTTTGACAGATTGCATCAAGCAAATATTTGAATAAATAGTATTCTGGCTTAATAACAGATAATTCTGTTCTGTTAACCAGACGTTAAAGAAGTTGATGACATAATGTTTTCATCTTTCACCTGTTGGGAATTTGGGACTCTTAGTCCAGAGTTTTGGTGTGCGTTAACCCATTTTGCCACAGGTGATCCATTTTCTGATGTTTTCTTTGAATGATCTTCTTGAGATCTATGTGTGAATAAAACGACAGATTTATAATGTCATGTGACAAAGTCTGTCAAAACAGAAACACTCTTGTTTCTTTTCTCTGATGTATATTTGCTTGCTCTCAGTGAGGTTCAAATGCTTCTGTTAATGGGGAAAGTTGAAAACCATTGTTGAATATTTCGACAAATTCCCTATAGTGGAGATTTTTGATTAGTGTAATATCGGATGACCCAATTTTCCAGTCTTCTCTTGCCCAGAGTATTTCCTGGGAAAGCCTGAGACACATTCCCATGTCACCCCAAACACAGTAGGAACTCGGCGCTTATGAAATGAGTGAGAGCGTGAATAAATGATACCCCTCTGCTTTGTTCACTTGTTCATGCTCCCCGAGACGCTGGCTGACTTGGGAGTCCGCTCTGGGAGTTTGTGGAGGGAAGCTCCCCCCACACAGGAGCATCTCTGTCTTCCCACCAGGTGATTTAAATCACCTCTGCTCCTGCTGCCCTTTGTGTGGAGTCAGGGGGCAGGTTGCTGGTGTTTCAGTACTTGGAAAGGACCCAGTAGGAGCCCCATGAGCGTGTCCCGGGCGTGCACTGGGCCCGCTCCTCACCGTCACTCGGGTGCGCCCGGAGACGACGAGAAAACGAGCCATCGCCGTGAAGTCGCGTCCCCGAACTGTGATTGCATAAACTGTCAACAGCTGAGAATGTTACAGCCACAGGGAAGCTCAAAATATAAAATTTTCTATTAAAGTGCTACCTAATGGATGCCTACATGAGCACTTTAAAGGAGCTGTGTTTGTTCCAATTTTTGGTTTCTTTACTTTGAGCTTATGGTGAATTCATTCCCAAGAACGGAGTCACACCTGAGTCACACCTGAGACGCGCTGCAGACCCAGCGTCCTCCTCGGCCAGACAGTTCCCACTGGCTCGCTGCTGGCGGCAGGCAGGCCTCGCGCTCATGCGGAAGCCCCTCGGGGCCCTGCTGACCTTGGCTTGTCCCCGGTCGCCCTGCTCTGCAAGCACACTCTTGGCCACTGTTCAGGCCGAAAGCGTTTGCGCCGGGCTCCCTCCTCAGCAGGGGGTCTGCTTCTCCCTCTGAACCTCTTCCCTCTCATGCTCTCTGTCTCTCATTCTCTCTCTCAAATAAATAAATAAAATCTTTAAAAAAAAAAAAAGCGTCTGCGCTGTCACTTAGAAAGCAGATAGCGCGAGTCATTCTTGATGTTCCCATGGAATCCTTCTGAGGCACGAACATGCTTGACCCTCCACTTCCTCCGCCCCTGGGCCCGTTCCTCACCCTCAGCCGCAGATCTGGCGCATCTGGTTAAGGATTGGTCACTTTAGACCAAGCAGAGTGCGCACTGCTGATTTACTGGAGTGAGAGGTTTGGGGGCGTTGTTGGTTACGGGCGCTGCTCGGCTTCCAGCTTTTCATCACCACCGGCCCCGTGGTCAGAGGACAGGGTGATGCCCAGCACGCATGGGTCAACACTGACTACTTAAAAATGGGCCTAAAAGTGGTTGGTCTGGGCAAGAGGCGCGGTGGGAGGGAGCCAGGCTGGGGGTTGGCGGGAAGAGCAGGTTTTGAAGGCGGGTTGAGTATGGGTTGCAGCTTCTCTGGTCCCTCCCTGGGAGAGTGTGGGCCGTTTCTCACGGGCCTGCGGTCCTCTGACATGGAACGGGAAGGCAGGGCCAACGTGCAGGGATTGCTCGCGGATTTTAAATACGGCTGCAGTAGGGCCTGGTTTGTCGTTTGTTTGCCTGTTTTTTTAATCAAGGTCTTTGTTCCTCTAGGTAATACCACAGACTGAGGATATGAAATGGTGTCTTGCTGAATTTAAGCAGTGTCCCCTTTGCAAATGTATCTTAAACAGTTACTTAAGTTTAAATTATGAATCTATATCTGCATTTTGCATTCGCTCTCTGATCATGCATTTTAACCTCAACTTGCTTTGTTTTCTAAAATTTTTTAAAGCACAGAACTGTTACGCTTCGCAGAGAACCCGTTGGTGGCTTGGGCCTGAGTATAAAGGTATGAATGCATTCTTCCGTGTGACATTCTTTCTGTGTGTGGGTCTGCGCTGAGCCTGACCCCTCTCTCTGCCTGTCTTCCAGGGAGGTGCCGAGCACAGGGTCCCTGTCGTCATATCGAGGATATTCAGAGGCCACGCAGGTAACACGGCCAGGATGTCCCGAGTACGCCTTGCGGCAGTTTGTAAGATAACACGTGTTTGAAAATGATGGAAATCCGTTGCTGTTCATTTACTTCATCGTTTAGCTGACATTTTATTTTTGCCTCATCTCTCCTCCCCTTGACACGACTGTGCCTATTTCATTTCCGCTGACACTGCAAGCCCTTAAGAGAGGTACCGATTCCCTGTGTGGCCGATGGGAGCAGTGCTCTGGGGACACATGCCGAGGCTGGGACGCTGGGTGTTTGCAGCGGGGTGAGCAAAGGAGACCTGCCCCCACTGCTGGCCGTCAGCGGTGCTCCTGGAGGTCTGCGGTGAAAATCGCATCCCACCCTCCAGGAGCGGCTCGGCGGGGAGGCTGGAACGGCTGGACCGTTGGGCCTTGGGAGGGATGATCGGACCACAGCTGCCACTGACTGAGGTCACTGTGTGCAGAAGCGGAAAGGGGACGTGGGACTTCTGGTCACCTCCAGTGTTGGGGGGTTGTTGTTCATAAGCTGGGAGATATTTCTAATAAGATCACTTTAATGGATGGCACAGACCAGCTCGGCTTAGTGGGCCCTCTACTCTGTCTGTAGGAGCCTGGTCCCTGCCGCTCAGGGACCACGTCCCCTGCCTGGTGTGGGAGCCAGGGGGGCACGCGGCCGGTGTGTGCAGGGGGACTGACTCCTGTCCCCGAGCCAGGATTGGACAGGACGTGGGAAGGGGCCACTTCAGGTCCCTGACCCTGAAAACAGGGGTAAGGGATGTGGTGACCCACCATGGACTGGCAGCCCACACGTTAGAATCGTTCCTGTGTGGGTGAAGAGTGGAGAATAAGCTCATGCTTTTACTCAGCACACTCATACGGTTCACCCCATCCGCCAGACCACAGCCCGATGTCAGAGCACACGGCAGCCCAGCGATTGCCGGGAGAGGTGGTGCAGGCCTGGGATCCCACACTGCGTGCTCTGGAGGTGTGCATGCACAAGGGCGGCGGTGACGGGTCAGTGGCTGGAGTTGTGTTTACGAGGAATGTGAATTTCCGCACACCAACTTTGACTGCAACTTTGAAGTTTGCAGCAGATGGGATCCTGTTTACTCAGAGATTGAGGCAAATGAGCCTGTAAAGACACCATCCCCGTCCTTGCCGGGAAGCGGGGCCTCCAAGGAGACCAGGTTACGAGGCGAAGCCAGAGCACGGTACTCCTGAGTCTGCTTTTCCTGGTGACACAAAAGAGTTTCAGTTTTGTAAGAAAATACAGTTTTATTAAAACTATGTACGGCAGGACGGAGCTCCACTGGTCTCCGCATCAGATGGTCGTTCTTGTTGACATTTTTAAAGCATCTCCAAACGGACCTTCCACGGCACTGAAGTGTTTCTGTTGTGCACCACCTGGAGCATCACTGTGGGGCTGAGGCTTTGCAGAGCACAGTTCTCCAGTGCCTTTAAAGTGAGAATCGGCCAGGCGCAAAGAAATCAGTTTATTCCTGAATGAGGGCATCTGGTTACTTCTGTGCCCTGGGGCCCAGCTGCTTGGCTGGCTGGTAATTGAAGGAAGGTGGCTCAGAGGTATTTGTTTCTGTAATCTTGTGAACATTCACAGTTATTTTGCATTAGTGGAGTTTCTGACTTATGGATACGAATGTAAGTGTCAGAAAAGAACAACAACAAGGAAGTAAGATTAACCAGCAGATAAAAAGCAGAAAGGGATTTCATGCTTAATTTGGAGAGAAGACCCCCTATATCTGTGGAGGGATGAACAGGTCACCGTGGCCACGTGTGGACAGCTCCAGTGAGAAGCCAAGCTGCATTTTTAAGAAAGACGCCAAGTCACCCGAATGCATCTCATCCACTGTGAGCTGGGGGCTCCCTGGGGGACCTGGGACCCAGTGGATTCCCAGACTTCTTACCAGTCCTGGAGCCAGAACACGCTGAGGTCTCCCTGTTGAGCCGAGATTTCTGCCTGCGCTGGTGGGAGTTTCACGAGGAACGCAAGCCCGGCTGGTCTCAGAACGGAGCTGTCCTGTCTTCTCAGGCTGCCTCTGTCTCCAGCGTCAGTGGCCTGTGAGCTGAGAGCCAGGGCCCTGTCCCCACCCCGTGGCCACCTATTCCTCTGCTCCGTAGGCCCCACCAGCTCAGGCCACTCTTGGATGCGACGGCTGGTGTCCCCCACCCTGCTGCTGCCAGGGTCTGCCTGCCATCCAGAACCCTCGCTTCCCTTTTCCACCGACTGCATGTTCTACACCCTGAGCACTTTGAGAGTCAGCATAAACTGCTCAGTGACCTGGGAGCTGCATAAACTGCTCAGTGACCTGGGAGCTTGAGAGACTGGGGGCTTGGTCTGGTGTAGTTCACCTCTTCCGAGTACGGCACAGGGCGGGTGTCTCACGGGCAGGGAGGCTCTGGCTGCCGTGAATCCACGCAGAGCTGCCGTTGCATCTGGTGCCTGGTGCAAGCAGTGTGGGGCCTCCGTGTGCCGGAGCCCCAGGGACGCAGCATGGCCGCCATCACATGTCATCGAAGACTGGTACCCAGTCCAGCAACTTGACGAGTCAGGATTTGCTTGTGGAGACCAGAGACTCCGGGTGAGCGGTGGGAAGTGGGGATACTGACTGTCCCCAGGGAGATGGCCAGCACCCTCCGTAGCTTGGATACCCTTCCTGTTGGGGGCAGGGGTCATTGTCCCCAGAAGAAAGGCCTAGATGTTGAGGGATTCTCCGCAGCTTCATTCTCTTACCATGGGAACCTGACGTCTACCTGGCTTTGCGTTCAGGAACCGGGGGGCTATAAACTGGAAGGTCAAAGGGGAAATTGGGTTGTCCACTCATTCATCTGTGAATTTGTGCAACCACATTCAACAGATAACCTCTTTAGAAGAGGTTCTGTTCTGGGCATTCAGTGGTGAGCCTGCCGTTACAGGGAATTGGAGAAGGTGGTGACCACCACTGTTTATGAGACTAAACCGTGTGGGGGTGGACGTGAGGGGGATCGTGTGACGTGGTCAGGGGAAGTCGGCCCTTGGCAGGAGCATTCTGCACATGAACAAGAGGATGCACAGCAGCTCAGGGCAGGGAGAAGCCAGTGGCCAGGGTTTCAGGGCTCCGAAGCCCCTGCAAGGAGCCTGGGTTGTATCTGTGAGTGAGAGCGTAGTTTGAGGACTTCCCAAACGCAGGGTGGTAAGATCTGTTTTCCATTAACGAGCAATCACCTGGCTGCTGTAGGAAGTGGTCATGCTAGCGGCTCGGGGATGTGGACACTGGCCACCAGACTCTCCTGCGCTTTGAAGGGGGGCCCCGGGCGCGGTTTTACTGAGACTCCACAGGACTCCTGCTGGAGTCCCTGTATCTTTAGCTTCAGCTGCATCCAGTGGCATTTGGTAAAATGACACAGTGGATATTGGGGGTCAGGTGAATGCTGGAAATGAGAGTGGGGGTGGGGATCCGTGCGGTGGCAGGTGCAGGCATACTGGGCCCAGTTACCTGTGTGAGGCTCGGGAATAAACAGGAGAAGCACCTGAATTAATGGGTGATGTCCTAAGGACGCAATGTCCATGGAGAACGGGAGCAGCTGACCACCTGGGCTGTGAAAGGAGTGGGGGCCTGAGCGGAGTGCAGAGGCACAGAGAGAGGCCCTGGGCTGGGCTGGCCTCTGGCACCTCTGATTCTTCCGCAACAGTTTTTCCACCTCCAGCGAGCATCTGAAGTCCCTCTGGGGCCTGCACGCAGGACACAGCCAGAGGTTCTGCCAGCACACCTCAGGCACTGTCCCTCGCCAGCTCCGTGGGGAGCCCGCTGGCCGACCCCCATGCACCGTGGCCCGAGCCAGGCTGAGGCACACGCCTTCAGTTAGGTACCCATACCTAATGTAATATAAACTTAAGCTAATGCTTTCTGTGCCCAGCCATGAATCCTAGGACCTTTTGGGACCCTATCGGATAGGGACTCTTGTGGCCACCGTCACTGTGCAATGAGAACACCGAGGCACAGATACACGGCAGAGGTGGTCCTCAGACACACGGCCGGCAAACAGCCAAACCGGCCCGTCTCTGAGGTCCTCAGTAGGTATTGCCCTGATAAATTAGCATCATGAAAACCCGGATTCAGGTCCAGGTAGGGATGTGTTTGGCTGTGAAGTAACCTAAATGTACAGCAGCCTAAAGGAATGCGGGTCTGTTGTTCTCACTCAACAAGAAGTCAGCTGTCCAGGCCCCAGCTTCTTCCCGTCCTTCCGCGGAGCCATCCTTAGCAACTAGGGCTTCTCCTCGAGTTACCTGTTTCACGTTTGCAAAATAGCACTTGCGGTTTAAGATGCAGGGCAGAAGAGAAATGGGGGAGGCCACGCCTAGGAAGGGCCATCTTTTCATTCAAGAAGGCCTTCAAGCATCTTTTCCACCTCAGTAACTGGAACTGGACCCCAAATCCACCCCCAGAAAGGCCGAGGGAATGAGCATGCCCCGTGTTGTTGGGACAGCCCTTTCCAGCTTGGGTTTAGGGCAGGGCAGGACCTCCTTTCACT
The DNA here is from genome assembly GCF_011800145.1 of Mirounga leonina. NCBI lineage: Eukaryota > Metazoa > Chordata > Mammalia > Carnivora > Phocidae > Mirounga > Mirounga leonina. Next base: position 499,254 of record NW_023270277.1, read on the forward strand.
AGGAGGAGACCCACCCTCTGCTGAAACAGTACGAGGAGATGCACCTGTCATGGGAGCAGTGGCTTGGGGGGGGGCCTGGGCAAGCATGGGGGGCCCTCACTTGCATTTTGTCAGCAACTGTGCCTTCAGCAGCTTCATTTCCTTGGAGACAAAGGATCTCGTGTGTTCATTAGCCCTGCTTTTCAAAACCTCGACTAATCCTTATTTTGGGGCACGCCATTGGATGCTTCTTCTTAATACTTATGACCAGTTCTTCACATTGTGATGCCAAAGTCCTTACTTGGTCCTTACCTTTCTAGCTGTATCCCACTTTCTCGTGCTGCTTCTCTTTCGTTCTTCTGTTAATTAAGCTCATGACGGGCTTCCCAACCTGTGTGCTTGCTTCTGTGCCAAGTGTGTAATCGGCACCTGCTGGGGAGCCCTTTCTTGCTGGTGCACGAGGTCTGGGAGCCAGGGACACGAGGACATGGTGACAAGTAGAGAAGCAGGTATGGCAGCTGTCAGAACATTTAATGCAGTGAGCTAGAAAACACTTCCTTTTACAGACTCCAAGTTCACACTGAAATTTTTCCTAATTTACTGTATTTTATGCATAAATTTCCTAAAATATGTGGTTTTAACTATATGACTTTTTACTCCATTTGTTAATAATTGATGAGCCATAAATGGTTACCAACTAGAAAAAAAATCTTAGAAATAATGTAGTAAAATTATCTTTACTAAAATTAGAAAACTCCAGCATTTCATACCAGTCCACCCTCTGGATAGTGGGGACTAGTCGGTGAGCACTTATTCCTCAAGTCTCTTGTTTATTTCAGTGTCTCCCAAATATGCATCTGAGATGATGCTGCATTTACCTTGTGAAGAAATGTCTAAAATGTATACAGGAAATGCCTATATACTTGTGGGCTTTTTTTTTTTTTTAATGAGAATACGAAGGAATATAGGGGTCAAATGAAATAGTGAAGAACTTAGACCCAGGACACCTAGGGTCCAGTGCCACCTTTCTGCCAATCTGCGTATGGTTCCCCTCTGTCTGGTACCTCCACCCTTCTCTTACAACTTTCTCTATCCCCTAAATACATCCTGGATGCCTGTTTCCTTTCCAGTCCCAGGGACATGGAGACGGGATGCACAGGACCTTTGCATGCCTCCCTGAATGCATGCATGCAAGTTGCCGTGTTTGTGTGAGTGTATGTGCATGTGCACATGTGGATGCCTACGTCGGAGCCTGTTCTATGTATCATGTGTACACTGTATGTGTGAGCATGGACAGAACATGTACATAACCAACAAGAGATTAAGCTTCATAGTTGAAGGTTAATTACCTCTTAAGGTGTGTAGAGCAGATGTGCTTTTGCCAGTAAGCAGGATAAGCTGCGCTCAGTTCTGTCTGAGGATGTAATTAAATTTCACGATCCTGGGGCTTTGTGGGTGGTGGACTTTGGATGGCCTTTCAGAAGAGCCGGCCCTGGAGCCTTGAAGCATGTTCCTGAGGAGCTCACTTGTCCTGGTTGGGCTTCACTGTCCTTGCTGTGAAGTCATCAGTGTGGAGATCTTGCCTGGCTCTGGAAGTCAAGCTTCTCTCAGCAGGCATGCTGAGATTCCACACGACAGCGGGAAGCTGGACCAGCTGGGTCCTTGGGTGACCACCGAGGCCGTGGGGGGCATCACAGCCCCCCTGGGCGGGTGCTGTGACTGGGCCTTCACTCCCTCTTCTCTTCAGGAGGGTGCCACAGCTCTGGGGAGCTGCACTCTGCCCAGCGGCCTCTGCCCCCACAATGCTGACGGTCAGGGCCCCTCACTGGTTTCTCAGAATCCAGGGGTGCACAGAGCTTGTTCCTGGCATCCCCACCTCGTGCAGCTCAAGCGGATCCTGTTGATTCTGCCAGTGAGGAGAGTGGTATTTAGTGGGTGGGGAAGTCTTTCTGGTCTTGGCAACACCTGGGAGGCGAGAGGGGCCCCACAGAACTTGCTCAGTGCATGTGGCATTCCCCTCACAGGCTAGTGGAGAGGTGCGTCATGCTGTGTTGTGTGCCTTGAGCCCAGCCAGCCTGCTGTGTGGGATGAGATCGGTCTCAGACGTGCGCTCCCTGCTTCTGCCAGGGGTTGAGTGTACCTGCCCAGGCCCACCTGCTCAGGATTTGCAAGTGCAGGCTCATCGGGGTGGCTTGCAGGGTGCTGGCGATGCGATCACCCCAAATCTCACTTAAAGTCCTGAAATGGCCATAGGCAGTAGGATTTGGCCCCTTCCATAAAGGTTACTATGAAGATTTCATCAGAGCCCGAGAGGAGTTTTGTGTGAGTGTGGCACTCACACTGAGAACACACGTGTGTTGTGTGTGTCCACATCCTTTGAATTTAACACTCTGTGTGGCAGCTCTAGAAATCTCCCATGACCCTCTCCACTCAGAAAACCGTAAATGCTCAGGTGGACATCCAGCCCTTCGAGTGTTGCTGGCCATGGTCACCCGCTGACCCGCAGGTCTCCTGAGGCGCATGCCCACCTGCAGAAGCTCCACCTTGCCTGGCTTCCCCGCACCCTCTCGGGATGCGGACTCCCCCACTTGCCCCTAGTGCTTGGTCACAAACAGGGTCCCCATGAAGGGAGTATCTTGAGTCACATACGTACCTTCTTAATGATATTTACGTTTTTAAAAAGCAAAAGGAACATCATAAGCTTCTCTGATTCAGTTGTTGATCGCAGAAACTTCTTGGTGTGCCCTGCTCTCCGGCCTGCAAGGGGCCGAGCTCCCGCAGTTGCAGTCTTGTGCTTATCAGACCTCCTCCAGTGTCTGAGCTGTGTGGGGTGCAGCTGTGGGTCTCCTGGACCCCTGATTCCAATTTTACTTTTTTTTTTTTAAATTATATATTAGAGAGAGTGAGCATGAGCGGGGGGGGTGGGGCAGAGGGAGAAAGAGAGAGAATCTCAAGCAGACTCCCCGCTGAGAGAGGAACCCGACATGGGCTCCACCTCACGACCCTGAGATCATGTCCTGAGCTGAAATCAAGAGTGAGATGCTTAACTGACAGAGCCACCGAGGCGCCCCTCTGTTTTGCTTTGGTATTCTCACTTGTATTTAGCATCTTGCTGCCATGAACATGTCACAATATAGGATCGGTGATTGATTTATTTTCATTCCATGATATTTCATCAGTTTAACAAATGCATGTTACAGCTTTTCCCGTCTGACCCCTGTTCCATTTGACAGAACTCCTGTATGTGTAGCCCATGTTGAGGTCTTTGCGACCCCTGCCATCTTGCACACCCTGGTAAGTGTACGACAGGTACCAGGAGAGCAGAGGGCCAGCCTCAGGGAGCGGATGGAAGAGTCTGAGCTGCCTTTTTGTAGACTTGAACATTTCACAGCACCACGTCCTCGGGGTGTCACTGCTCAGACCTGGGGGCCTGTGTCCCGGGTTCTGGTCTTGCTGCCCGCAGAGCTCCTCACCTTCCCGTCCGTTCAGTAGAGGAGTGTAGAATGTAGGCTAGACGTGCAGGCTCGTGTGCCCACACGGGTAGAGGAGTCCCTTCCCCTAACTCTTCCTGGGGGTCTCTGAATCTTGGTAGACTCCTTCTCTTTGAGATGGGTTAACATGGACCTGACCGGATTTGTGTAGATGTAGCCTGAGAAAGTCCTTTCACCTTGGGGTGGGTGAGTGTGGAGCTGGATTTGGAATTTTGAGGCCAAACTACCTCCCCCTGCTTCTGTAACCAACCACGTTCTACTCTTCATCTCCAGTGCGCAGGCTGTATGAAGGAGAGGGTCCCAGGGTCCAGTCCTGGGCCTGGTTAGAGCTGGAGAAAATTGAATGAGGAGTATTTCAACATTCCTTCTTCTTTATTGTAGACGAATCAATGAAAGGTATGTTTTTACAGCCATCAAAATAAACAACTTAAACAGACAATAAAAGAGAACTTCAGCGCTGAAGAGAAATGCTGAAACCTCGATGTTCTGGTGGATCCCAGGCTCTGAAGGATGGGTGGGACGTGACTCCTGTGTGGGGAGAGTCTTCATTTTCAGCAGCCCACGGCAGAGAGCTCGACCGAAGCAGAGCAGGGGACTGGAGGCTGCCGACATTCCTGCTTCTGAAGGTCGCTGCATGTGAAGATCAAGGGAAGCAGGTTTGCACCAAGGACCCAGTAGGCTGGGCTGCGGCCGTCCCCTGGCGCGTCCCCTGGTGCGTCCCCCAGCGTGTCCCCCATGGTGCCATCTGCCCCAGAGGCACCGGCCTGGGACCTGCTTGGCCGTCACTCCTTACATTCTGCCAATTCCATTGACTGCGTCGGCTTCCGCTGCTGAGGGCCATCCTGGGAGATGGAAATACCTTTTTACTTACTTCAAAAGGTCTGAAATCCCTTAAATTACTTCAAAAATTTAGGTGTTCCCATTGTCAAGAGCACATCTCCCTGGGGCTCCTAGGAAGGAGGGGAGAGGTCCTCTGTGAACACTTCCGAGGACTGACGTTCAGCCCTTGCAGCCCTTGCAGGCCTTCGAGGCAGGTGCACTCAGTCTCCCTTGTGCACATGGAATAATGGCGTCTGGGAGAGTCTAGATGGTGAGCAAGGGTGCTGTTTTGGAAATGAGCTCAATGTGGTGTGCAGACACTGCCAAGCGCCGCTGGGACTGCGCTCAGACCCGAGGACTGGCGCTCTGTGGGGCCCGTCTTCTGACTGGCTACTGCAGATGCCACCAGTTTGCTTCACCTGACGTGAAGTATCAGGTGAAACACGTATGACCACGACACGAGGTCGCCGCGCACATGGCTAACGGACTGACATGTGCTTGGACCGGGTATCTTGTGGGGCTCAGGGTGTGGAACTGAGGTTGGTGGTCATGAGCTTTTAGGGCTTCCTTGGTGAGCACCAGGGCTGGTGCGTGTCCCGTACCTGCGGAGATGGTGGAGACCGTGTGGGTGGTGGCCTCTCCCTCTGCATCTCACCTGCCTCAGGGTTGGGAGGATCTGTAAGCAAGGCTGCCCTTGAAGTCGGGCTGAACACGGTGCCAAGAATCACGTGGAGCCCCACTGCTGATGTGAGTCTGTGCTTTGGGCAGAATTGCCGAGAACGGGGGATGTCCTGGACGTGGGCTTGTTTTCAGAAAGTTAGACCAAGACCATGGAAGATGATGAACCTCTCTCTGATAATTCTGGTTTTGCAGAGCCTTGCGTGGGTTCTTCTTGAGACATCGGTCTCAAAAAGATACCAAATGATTATTTTTAACAGATCCCTAACACCATCACATTTTTGTTATTGTTTAATTTTAATAGAAAAATCTTTTACTTTTGTCCTTTTCTTTCTCACAAAAGCGAAGACAAGAATATTTGTTTTAAATACCTGAGCAGAGGTCAGTCTCAAAGGCCATAGATACGCTCTGCGAAGGAGCAGTGACTTGAGGTGGTTGGTGCACGGCAGGGACGGGGACACAGACTGTGGGGAAGGGCAGGGGCTGTGCAGCGTCTTCGGGGAGGCCTGACCACAAACTGGCCACCGCCTGAGGCTTTTCCTTGGTCAGCGTTCTGTGGAAAGGAGCAAGACAGAGACCCCTGAGAGCTGGCAGAGGCTTCCTGTGGGAGCGCTGCCACGTGGTGCACAGGGAGGAAGTCAGTTCGATCACACCATGAGAACACAGCCCCAAGAAGAGTCAAGGGGTTGCCTCAGTTATAAGGCTGATCCCCACGGCCAGAGAGGGGCTGCTTCTATGGCTGGAGCGGGGCTGGTCCCATGGCTGGAGAGTGGGTGGTCCCACGGCCACAGAGGGGCTGGTCCCAAGGCCAGAGAGCTGAGAACTTGGGGTTCGGACAGGTCAAGTAGAGCTGGAAGTCAGTGGGTTCTAGGCACAGACACGTCAAAGGGATAGATCACATATACACTTGAAACAATTACATGTCCATATACAAATATGTTAATATTTATTGAGTAGATTTGTATAATTTTGCAGATAAGAACCTCACTATTCAAACTCTTAAGACTTCATATCTGAATGTCTGGAAACAAAAAAAAATATTTTTTCAGATAATGTTGAACTTCTCACTGCCTGAGTTCACTGTTCATATAGATGACATTTTCCCAGAAAGACTCGGGGGATAAAAGTGTCCTTCACTGATGTTCACTGCATGGCAAGTATGTGCAGGTCACTAAGGGAGGGTTTCAGAGGGGTAGCCCGGCCCTGAAGGATGCATGATAGCAGTGAAATTAAGTCCCTTCCTGTGACATGGTGTCTAGGGCCTCACACCGTGACCCATGACTACCTGTCCTTAGTGCTCCGTCCCCTGCCCATCCTGCCTCACCCCGTTCCACCTGACCAAGCCTGGTGTGGACCCCCCCTTGTTTCTGTTCAGCTTCAGGGCAGAACTGTGTGTGTGTTCTAGGTTTTTCCGAGGTCCTGCACAATTAAGTCCTGCACCTGGGGTTCACCAGACCGTCTGCACCTCTCGTGCTTGTTAGAGCTATATGTGGATGTGGATGCTACCATGCATAATTTTACAAAATATTTGTGTAGTCAGTAGTCAATAATCCTTCTGTTGCCTTGTGTGGATTGTCACCTGATAGACTTGGGGCCCCTGAAATCAGCATTGTCCTGTTCCCTGCCCCCAACTCAGAGCTGGACAGGGTTCGGAAAAACAGAAGGGTGGGGAGAGCAGAGAGAGACCCAGAGATAGACACGGAGAGAGACAGGTCACACCGCCAGGCCATGCAGGCTTTCTGGGCAAGGTTGCTGTGTAAATGAGAACATTGCTAATTACCTAAGTACCATTCATTTAGTCAATTCAGTACCATTACATTTAGTCAAATAAAGGCTGTACTGTATTTTCAAAAAAGTATGTCAATGACCAGATATAATATTAACAATTAGCATTAAATGCATTCGGGGAACATAGAGAATTGCAGTGTTAAAAGAGTAGCTTATTATTTGGTCTCCAATATTTAACCAAAGACTAAAAAATTGAAACAAATTCATAGGAGGGTGGGAATTCGAGATGCTTTACATTTTGGGCAGATGTGCTCATCTACTGGAAGCAGCTGTCCCCGCCCCTGAGGACTGGAGGGGCGGTGGGGACGGTGCCGTGAGCCTCTGTCGGGCTCCCCAGGGCATGTTCCCATCTGTGTTCTCCGCACCGTCTCCTTAATTACAACTGTCTGTGTAAATTTGTTCCCAAGAAAGTGCGGAAATGCTGAACAGCTTTTGGGATTCCTGTTCTGTTGTCTGTGCCGACTTAATAAAAGCCGGGAATCAGACTTTACACATAAGGTGGTGAAATTCTTCATTAGGAGGAGGTGACACTCGTGTTCCACATTAAACAACACTTACACGTCTGCGAAGTAACTCTCTTAATTGCTTCAAGTTGGCTGTTCAGCCTGATGGGTGGGGTGCCTGCTGCTTGGCTGCTGATGTTTTCCCACACCTACACGGGCCCATGCACGCGCGTGTGCACCCATGCAGTCCACACACATCCATGCACGCCCAAGTGCACTCACATTTGCACGCCCCATGCACACTGACACACATGCTCACATGCACATGTTCACACACATTCACCAACATGAGTGCACACGGTCACCCACACACATGTGCAACACAGTCACACCCACACATGCATGTGTGCACACTCACAAGCATGCACATTCCCCACGCATGTGCGCACTCGTGCACACACATTCACACACATGTTCACACACACACGTGTGCACGTGCTCACACGCTCACCCACACACATGCACAACACATTCCCAATACACACACGTGTGCATACACTCATGGGCACACACATTCCCCACACGTGCACACTCATGCATGCGTGTTCCCATGCACACATTCACCCACAGACGTGCACACACGCACGTTCCCACTCATGCACGCGCATGTGCCCACACACAAGCCATTCCAGTTGCTGCTGACACTAAGCTTGGACAAGTGCCCTAACAAAGCATGACGTCCCTGAATGTTTCTTAACACATGTGCCCCTTTTGCAACCCTGCAGCTGACCAGACAGGGATGTTGTTCGTAGGAGATGCCGTGCTGCAGGTCAGTATTGCAAATGTTAGCCCTTGGCTCTGTTGTTACTTTAAACTTCTAGTGACCAATATCATCCTCAAACTTTTCAATTTGTCATCTTTTCAGGTTAACGGCATTAACGTAGAAGATGCAACCCATGAAGAAGTGGTGAGTGTGCCTCCTTTTGTAACTTTTGTTCTGCTTGTTGTATATTCTTTTGTTGTGATTACTTTTCTCTGTAAATCATATTTCACTGAGTGTATTTGTGAACTGGAAAGAACGCTAGAAAGACTTAGCAGGTGCCTTGCTGGAGGCCCTGTGAGATGCCCGTGTGCGGGGAGGTGCATCATGGACACTGTGATGGGCCTTCACAAGCTGTGCAGGGTGAACGGTGCCGCTCCCATTCTAACTGGAAGACTGAGCGTTGGGGAGTGTGGATGCTGCCCGGCTGGTGGTGAGACGTGTCTGTCAGGTGTCCCCTTGTTGGCTTGCTCTCACACGCTTGTGTGTAATGTGGGCAGACACCTTGCAGGACATCTCGTAATGCACATACCTGGTGATACCTGGGACGAGGGCTCATCAACATGCATTTGCCCCGGACTTCCTTCTGTGGTCAGGTCAGACCGCAGGATGCAAGGAAGGATGGAATAAACACCCCCACGGGATGCTGGGCACAGAGAAGCTCTGACGTCCGTGCACAGGGCATGGCTGATGCCAGGACGGCACCACGGAGCGGTGGGGTCAAGGTCGCAGGTGCCGTTGATGAAGGAGGGTGACGTCGATGAGGGAGGGCGATGGGGACAGCCACAGGTGCAGCTCAGTGCAGGGGTGGCACCTGGGGGAGAGGGGGCGAGACCAGGAGGAACGCCTGGTCCCAGAGGCACTGGTGCGGATGCCTCTCACAGGGAGCTTATTCTGAGGGTTACAGGGTTCCCAGCACACTTTCAGTCTGTGAACATCCCCTGAAGGGTTGGCGTGTGGACACCCCTGCCTCAGGGTTTGTTTTCCCAGGAAACCAACCATTAGCTCCAGGTGAGGGCAGACAGCCGCTGTGCTGGAAGGTCCCCCGAGATGAAGCACACTGAGCTTCCAGGACACCTGCTCACAGCCCGTCTTGTTTGCTCACCTGCGAAGAATCCGTATGCACCCCCACCTCTTCCTGTGGGTCCCACGCATGGCTCCTGATCTGCGCCAGGCCTGGAGAAGGCGCTCGCAGTCAGCATAAACACGTACTGGCTCTCGAGGGACACACAGTTTGGGGTGTATGTGCATGGAGTGTTTCCAACTGTCCACGTTCTAAGCTGCACGTCTGTGTCTTCTCTGCAGGTTTGCTTTCTTAGGGTGAAGAAAGACATGACTCACAGGGCCCGTGTACCCCGCCCCAGCCCAGAGAAAGCAGGCAGTGTTCACCCAAATGCTCATCCTTGAGTGAATGATGGGCAAACCTTGTAAACAGAGCTATTCCAATATTGGGTACAAATATACCTTTAAATCACATTATCAAATGATATGTCTAGATTCTTATGTGACAGAAAAGATGTGGTTTTAGCACTACTAATGAGACAGATTTCGTTTTTCAGATTCATAAAGTTCATAAAAATATTAAGTTTGTGAAGGCCTCATAAATCACATAGCCTCACACCCTCATTTTTCAGAGTAAATCCTAGTTTCAGTTAATTCTAAAAGGAAGAATGTCAGCTCTGCTTGAACACAAAGGATCCACAAAATGAATCTTCCTCATGCACATACCGTCCCAAGCTTCGGAATAGTTTTGCTACATGACAGGGGCAGAAATCTGCTTATTTGCATGTAATACATATGTGGGGATAAGCCTACAGCTTCCCTCTGTTTAATACACTCGGGTTTTTCTCCACATCGGTATCTGCTTTACAGCAGCCGCAGCAGGGTCAGACTGTCCATGGGCAAGTTTGTGTCTTGGGCAAATTCTGAGACACGTCATCCGAGACAAAGGAAAGTCACTGAGCCTGACGTGTGCGGGGAGGAGCAGGGACCGGGGCGGGTCTGCAGGTGGGGCTCACGGGCAGGCTAGGCTGAGTGGGCTGGGCTGACAGGACCTCAGAATGGCCCACCTGACAGATTTCATTTTCCCTGCAATATGGTCAGAACTTTTAAAAAGACCTTTCAGATATGAGAGCATCGTGGTAGAAAGTTACTTCTAGTCTGATGTAGCAGACTGAGTTCTTGGGTACTCTGAACACATTGGTGAGAACTGCCCTGATCAGTAAAAATTCCTAAGTCTCCTAGTTGAGTCAAAATCAGTCCTTTTTCACATGTTTCCATACCCATCCAGCCTCAGTAAGGCCTCAGGGCAGAAACAAAGTCAGTCACGTGTGTGAAACACAGAACAGAAGATGGTGTGGAGCTCAGAGCAGCTGCGTGTCCCAGGCTGTGCCCACCCACAGGAGCACCACCACTCACCCGGCGCCCCTCACCGAGGTTCGCTCCGTCTGTTAGAAGGGGGGCTCGCTTTCCCCAGGCCATTCTCACCTGACAGATATTTATGGAACATGTCTTATGCTGGAACTAAGGGCATCGAATCGTGCATAAGCCAGGCCTTGCCCTCAAGGGTGAGTGTGGTCTGATGCGGAGCAACACGCTGCATTCACATTGGAGGAGAGCCACCCTCTGCTCTCAGCTCAGCTCCTGGCAGAGACGCCCCTCACCCTGTCCCGGTGGAGTCGCCCTCTGTCTCCTCCCACCGCCTCCCTACATCCTGTCTTTTGGGATCAGGTGTTATCATCCCCTGCGTCTCTGCTCAGGTGAGAATGTGCCCAGAAGCTCCATCACTATGAACAGACAGTGGCTCCAGAAGCCTTTCCATCTCGTGAAAAGGAGCCTTGGAGCTGGATCAGACACGAGCCAAAAAGCGTGGATTAGACTGATGGGTGGGCAGGTGGATTATAGATAGAAGACTAGATGACCGATGGGTACAGAGACATGTAAAGATAACTAACTGACAATATTTTCTTACTCACGAGCTGGGGAATTGCTGGGGGAGGTGGTTCTCCACCCCGGGGCACATTAGAATCAGCACCACACAGAGATTTCGGGAGATACGTTAGTTTCAGCACGATGTCTCCATAATTTCCAGACCTCGTAATTAGCAGTGTTCAAAATCACAGGAGTGGGGAACACAACTTGTAAGGTCGCGGGTGTGGTTTATGGGACACAAGTGTCATGTGGCGGCAGTAGGGGGTCGAGACTCCTGCTCATGTGCTCACCTCTTCCACCGAGACCTGGTCCAGCCCAGTCTTGTATAGACCAGTCCCCCTTGGAAAGGTCGCTGCCCACGTCCAGCTGTGTGGCTTTGCAGGGCAGGTGATGTTCGAGCCTTGGTGGACAGTTGCTTTGTGTTGTGGCTCGTGGGCCTGTGGTCAAGCATTCAGACCCTGCCAGAGCCCAGCTGCAGCTCACTACCCCAACGAGCTTCTCCAAGAAGACAGCATTCACTAGCAGATATGGTTTTATTGACATGGCTTTATCCCCAGACCCAAGGGTATGCATGTGGCTGTCCTGTTAGCCTCCCCCAGACGCCGCCTAGCAGTCCCGTCGATGTGGACGCTCCAGCACCTTGGGTGGCGGAACCCTTGCATGACGGTAGCGTGGATATGCTGCTTCTCAAAACTGGCTGCCTGATGGGTTGTCGGGTAAGTGGCCAGAGCAGCGTGGCCAGATGCGGTTTCTGTTCCCGTCAGAACCCACAGAGACCGCTGGGAGTTTTGTTGTCTTCCTAGCCGGAGGTCCGACCTGCAGCGACTCGTCCTTCAGCCCGGAATGCCTGATGTGCCCCAGGCCACCAGCAAACAGCAAACGCACGGAGGTTGCGGGCTCGCGTCTGCCGTGGGGCCGTGTCTCGCTCCCCCTGGCACGTTACCAAATTCTCCGAGGTGTTACCTCATTTTCCCCAAGTGGAATAAGCATGATGCCACCGAGGTAGCAAACCAGCAGACAGCCCTGGCAGAGGCCCCATTTCCTGTAGACGACAGAAGGACAGGCGGACAGATGGCCGGCGTAGCCCTGAGGCAGGAGAGGAAGGACACAGTGCTTCCAGCCGGCAAGGATGGAGAAGGCGAGACGGCCGCGTGAGCGGTCGCACCCGAGGGAGCAGGAGCAGGGCACGTCGGGGGCAGCTCTGTAGTCGTCGTCGGGGTCCGTGTGTTCATGTTTACAGTGGAGCGCCGTCGTCACGGCTGACTCACCTGCTCCGCCTGGGCCGGAGAGGCACGCGGACTGGGAGCGTAGGACGAACCGCCATTCTTCCCGTCCTTCCTGTGGCCCGGCGGCTGGGCTTCTGTTGCGCCAGGAGAAGCGGTTCTGAGGGTTTCCACAGGCCCCTTCTGACCGTGAGTCAGGAAGCCAGCGTGGAGATGCCGCCGGTTAGTGAATACGTCTCTTCAACTCTATTCAGAAAAGGGAAGAATCGCCGCAGGCTGTGTCTACAGCCCCAGGACGTGTGTGCGGTAGGCTCAAGAGGAAGGAAAGGCGACTGTCGCCTGGCCCACCATCGTGGGCTTGGGTCCCTGGGAGGTGGCCTCAGTTCGGCTCCAGCACCGATGCCGCACGTCCTTCTGTGGGAGCCAGTGGGGAGGCGGGCGGTACAAACGTTCCTCCTGAGGACTCTGTCCCGGATTCAAGGGCAGCGGTCCTTGAGTCGACTCGGTTCTGGAGGCTGATTGAGGCTCCGTGGCTCTGCTGTGAGAAGTCAGGTCTGTCCCATGAGAGCTCAGGAAGGGGAGTCTCGGGAAGGCGAGTGGCTGCCGTGTCTGTGAGTTGCTGTGGGACGGAATCTGCGCTCACCAAGTGTGGTGACCCCAGATCACCTCCCCTCTCCCCCTAAGCTGCCCTGCCCCAGCCCCCAGAGCAGACATGCTGAAGAAAGTGTTTTCTTTCTTTGAAACTGATTTATTCTCAAATTTCAGTTCATTCCGTAAGTTCTCAATTCTTTCTCACGGTGGCTTCTGTTGGCGGAAGGCCAGCATCCCGACAGAGAGAAGATGACGTGGTTCGTCCGTGGAAACCCATGGTGTTTTTCCTGCTGTGCCGGGACTTCAGGCATAAGAGCCACCAAGCAGTAATCCAAGGGCGATGTCAAGGATCACATACAGCAAAGGAAATTTTAGATGATTTACCCAAAACAGTGCAAGTTAACACAGAAGGGAACTCTGAGTTGCAGCTGCCTGGTGTAAGATCCTGAATGGCTCGGATATGGTAACACCACGTGGAAGTGCCCATTACCTTCACAAATATTATTCTGGGAGAGTCAGGAATGTGAAATTTGCCGAGGCAGTAGGAGATGATACAGGCCTGATTGTGGTCTTTCTTGAGGGAAGAGATCAATAGTTGGAAGTGTCTTATATTTTAATTTTACATTTAAAGGAACTAAAGTGGTAGCTGTGTTCTTTAAAGGGAGGGGTTGAAATGAAAAAACTCATTGTGCATTCTGTTTGGGTCTTTCATCTCTGTTACTGGATTAAGAGCAGCTCCTCAGCTAAGATTTCAGGAGCAAGCACAGCTTGAGGCATGACCTCCATGGTCATCGCAGAGCAAACTGTCCTGTCACGTGGACCTGGGGGTATTTTAAAAACATGAAATATGGAGAGACCTCATGGATACCTGGTCCAGCCCCTCATTTCACGCAGGAGGATTTTGAGGCTACCAGGGACCTGGTGGTCCGCTCCCGTCTGTGTGGACTAACACGGAGGAGGAGCAGGGGAGGAGCAGGCTTGCCGGGGCTCCAGGAGGTCCCACTCCCGTGCACAGCTGAGAGCCCAGGACGGGTGGTGAGCGGGGACACTGTGCTCCACGTGGCACGTTCCTGTGTCCGGCCAGCACAGTGCTAAGCAGGAGTCACGTGACAGACACGTTTATAGGCTGCTCTCTTGTGAGGTCCTCAGGACTGTGTGATCAGGACAGAGCAGGAGAGCATGCTGCCGGTTCCTGCAGAATCTTCCTCAAAGATGAGGAAGACGGGCCAGCGGCTCCTTGAGGCCGTGTGGGTGTTCCTTACAGCGGGCTGCACTCCAGCTCGCACAGAGTGGGCTTCCGGGGATGAGGGAAGGACAGAGAAGCCAGGAAGGAGGAGGACGGTCGGGGCCGTGTGGGAAGTCCCCGTCCAACCCGCTGCTGCGGCCTCACTTGCGCCCCCCCCGCACCCCCAGGTTGACCACGGCTTTGGGCGCCACCTTCCCTGCAAAGCCCAGGTGGTGATGCTCAGCAGGCCCCCGTGAGTGCACCTCTTTATTCCAGTTATTCTCCATGGACGTCAGTAAAGTATTAGAGACATGTCCTGGGAAGAAAAGTAAATGAGCAATCCCCTGGTTCATCCCGTGGGGGTCGCTGGACCAGTCAGTGGTTAAATTGAAGTGAAAACACGGATGTTCTTGTCGAGTGTGCATGTGGGCGCGTGTCTGCACGCCGGTTCGGGAGAAGTGAGGTTAGGGGTGGCAAGGTGAGGGTTTGGCAATGTGACACATGGACGTTTCTGGCATTTTCCTCACTGTTGAGCCAGTTCTGATTACATCACGTAAGGGTATCAATGTTAATAGGATTGGAAGCAAACAGGGTCACTCTAAACCAGTCAACTCCAACAGGAAGGAAACCCAGGTGGTAAAGAGATCACAGCTCTGCCTTGTTCCCATCGGTAGACCCCCATCCACGGATCTGCACATTGTGGCCACTCTCATGCCCTTAGAAGTCTACGGCTCTGAGATGTGGGGAACCAGCAGGCCGGAAGAATCTATCTACTTAGGTGCTGGTGACAAAATTATCTATGCCCATCCTGAACTGAGGGGTAAAGTTTGATCTTGACTTTTTATCTGACATTTCTCCATTATTAAAATGTTGCTCACTGATGTCATAATGTTTCCTTGGGAAAGACTGCATAATCACAAGTCCCGTAATAAATAGTGAATCACACTTAACAGCCTGTACTTGAAGGTTTGGAGAACTAGTTTCAGATGCTGTTTTGATGTGGATGGTTTTCAGGCAACAGTCGAAAGGGGTCAGTGAGACACCTGAGCTCATATTTCTGATGCTTACCAAGCAAGCGCTTGCCTGGCAGACGGTTGCAGGGAATGCCAATGAGCATCTTGCTTCATAAAACAAGGAGACCCATTCATGCCTCTCCTGGGACCCCCCCTGGGACTGTGCATGTCCCTGTGGGGTTAGTGTGTCGGAAAAGGAAGACAGAGCAGTTTGTGACACAGTCTCTGACCTGCCTGCCCAGCTTCCTTGGGTGCACGTCATCGTGCAGAGCATTCTGCAGTAATGCCCTTTCTTGGGTGTGGGATGTGTTGCTCATCCAACTCCCATGTTGGTCATGAGACTCCCACGTGAGGGTGCATCAGCCAGGAGAAGGCCCAGCTGGAATTGGGAGTATCACGGTGAGAATCGGAGCAAACCCTTTTCCTGCTGTCTGAGCGAGAACCCTGCCTTGCTGGGGAAAGTCGGTGGGCATCCTAAGGGCTTCCTTACCAACATCCACGGACTCGAAGAGCGTGACCCATGGCCGGTGGGTGTCAGGGTGGAGTTACAGAGTGCGCTCACTGATCGGTCATGGTTTGAGGTCATGGACTGGGGGCCTGATTGGTTGTCATGTGTTTGACAAACACTTCTACTTCCTTCTGAGGTAGAACATGATCGACCGTGTTCTGTGATCATGTGGAAAATATCTGCCATCCTGCATCCCTTTGAAGGAAGCCAGGCATTGACGGGACACTTAGAGATTCCCTGCCCCATCTTCATGTCCCAGAAAACCAGCATGTTCCAGGTTCCGTCCAAACACATGGCACTGAGCTGGAATGGCCTGGAATCCCACCTGCGCCAGCCCTCTGCTCTCGCCGCTGTGTGTGTACCATCCCTCCAGGAGGCCTGCTACATCCAACCTGCATTGTCCCCGTGCCGCCTGCGATGCCAATGTGGGGCCTTCAACTCATCATTGCTCCTCATTTGATCTGTTTCCAGGTCCAGCCCATCCTCGGCAGAACCCCCAGCGGCCTCTGCTCACTGGAGTGGAGCTGAGATGTTTGGCTCTGGGAAGACCAGTCAGGTTTGCGTCCTGGCCAGTAGCCTGTGCACCACGTCCATCCGAGGGACGGTCACGTGCTTTCTGCTTATACTTAGATCATTTATTCTTCCATATATTTATATTCCTAATAACATATTGTCTTTATAACTCAAAGGAGTAGATCCTTTCCACGTGTCATTCAAACAAAGATAATCCAATTTTTTTTAAAGATTTTATTTATTTATTTGACAGAGAGAGACACAGCGAGAGAGGGAACGGAAGCAGGGGGAGTGGGAGAGGGAGAGGGAGAAGCAGGCTTCCCGCCAAGCAGGGAGCCCGATGCAGGGCTCGATCCCAGGACCCTAGGATCATGACCTGAGCCGAGGCAGACGCTTAACAACTGAGCCACCCAGGTGCCCAAGATAATCCAATTTTTAAAATGTGGCTCTTTTCCTTTACATATTTTTAAATAACCATCATATATCAATATGTCAGTTTATTAACAGTTTTATCTGTCCATGTGGCTAGGCTACAGCACCCAGCTCCCTGGTCAAACGTTAAGCTAGGTGTTGCTGTGAAGGTATTCGGTAGATGTGGCTGATGTTTACAGTCAGTGACTTAGAGTCGAGCAGGTCACCCTCCATAATGTGGGTGGGCCTCATCTAACCAGTTGAAAGCCTTAAGATTAAAAAAATTTGAGATTTCTCTGAGGAAGAAAAACTCTCACTATCAGCTGAAGCCACAAATTCTGCTGAAGGTTTCCAGTCTGAATTCTGACCTACAGATTTCTCTCTCTCTCTCTCTCTCTCTCTCTCTCTCTCGGTCTTGCACACAAATCCAGTATCTCCCTCTATGGCTCTGTTTCTCTAGTAGAACCCTAATACATCACCCGTCATCAACTTCTTTCAAGATATATCTCCAAAGACTAGTGAAACAAAAGCAAAAATGAACTTCTGGCACTTCGTCAAGCAAAGGAAGCAGTCAACAAAACAGAGGCAACCCACAGAATGGGAGAAGATATTTGCAAATGACATTACAGACAAAGGGCTGGTATTCGAGATGTATAAAGAACTTCTCAAACTCAACACCCAAAAAACAAATAATCAAGACAAAGAATGGGCAGAAAATATGAACAGACACTTCTCCAAAGAAGACATACAAATGGCTAACAGACACATGAAAAAATGTTCATCATCATTAGCCATCAGGGAAATTCAAATCAAAACCACACTGAGATACCACCTTACACCAGTTAGAATGGCAAAAATGGACAAGGAAAGAAACAACAAATGTTGGAGAGAATGGCAAAAATGGACAAGGAAAGAAACAACAAATGTTGGAGAGGCTGTGGAGAAAGGGGAACCCTCTTACACTGTTGGTGGGAATGCAAGTTGGTACAGCCACTTTGGAAAACAGTGTGGAGGTGCCTCAAAAAATTAAAAGTAGAGCTACCCTATGACCCAGCAATTGCACTCCCGAGGATTTACCCCAAAGACACAGATGTAGTGAAAAGAAGGGCCACATGCACCCCAATGTTCATAGCAGTAATGTCTGCAATAGCCAAACTGTGGAAAGAGCCAAGATGCCCTTCAACAGATGAATGGATAAAGAAGATGTGGTCCATATATACAATGGAATATTCCTCAGCCATCAGAAAGGATGAATACCCAACTTTTACATCAACATGGATGGGACTGAAGGAGATTATGCTAAGTGAAATAAGTCAAGCAGAGAAAGTCAATTAGCATATGGTTTCACTTATTTGTGGAACATAAGGAATAGCATGGAGGACATTAGGAGAAAGAAGGGAAAAATGGGGGGGGAATTGGAGGGAAAGATGAACCATGAGAGACGATGGACTCTGAGAAACAAACTGAGGGTTCTAGAGGGGACGGGGATGGAGGATCGGTTAGCCTGGTGATGGGTATTAGGGAGGGCATGTTCTGCATGGACCACTGGGTGTTACACGAAAATAATGAATCGTGGAACACTACATCAAAAATTAATGATGTAATGTATGGTGACTAACATAACATAATAAAATAAAATTTAAAAAAAGAATATAAATAATGGAATAAATACAAAGCGTTATGTCATAGCTAAGAATGGCGGTTATATGTGTGGGGGGGGAGGGCCCAGGGACTGCCCCTTAGAGCTCCGCCATTCCGAGTTCTGGGAGACCAGGAAAGAAACCCAGGGGGGAGCAGGGAGGTGAGGATGGCGTCGATCCCGAGGCCAAGGGGAGTGGACACAGGGCAGAGCGTGGGGAGGCTGGCGGAGGCGCAGGCTGAGGACCGGCCTTGCAGTCTGATGGTCGGGGGCCGGCTTGGGGACGTGAGGGGCTGGCGGAGGGACAGACAGTCTTTCAGGGTTTTTCTGCCGCCGCAGCTGCGCACACGGATGTGCATGAAGGGACATCTGGGGTGGGAGGTGGTCTGTTCCTGCTCCAAGGGGAGCAGGTCGCCAGGTGGCGGGGGCTGCAGGCTGCGCAGGTGGACTCGCAGTCCGAGGGGCCTCCCTCTGCGGAGAGGGGAGGCAGGGCCACTACGCGCTGCAGTGCAGGTGGTCTTATTTCTAGGGAGTCACGCCCTGTGACCCGCGAGGACCAGCTGTGGGAAGAGGAGGCACGCTGGGGTTTCAGCTGAGGGGAGAAGACCAGGAGGAAGGTCCCCTGCAGGAGCGTGGATAAGAACACCTCCTGACGCCCCCGAGAATAGCGGCCATGAGTGTGGCGTGAGACTCCTCAGCCAGACATCGTTCTTCTCCAGCCCCACTGTCCTGCCTGGTGTGTGGGCGGTGGGCAGCTGCTTAGCGGGACACCCGGCGCCGCGGCCAGGACTGGAGACCCCGACGGGCGTCACTGGTGAAGAGGCGTTCTTAGTCTCTGGGGTGTGGGGCTGTGATGGGGGGAGCGTGAGGTCCTGTAGGGGAGAAGGCAGGAGGGTGGACGTGAAGTCACGTCAGTGGGGAGCCCAGCGGCTGAAGCATTCTCTCGGAGAGGTCGTGATTGGGGCGCACGGGAGTGTGGGAGGAGAAGGGGCACGGACATGTGGGCCAGGCTGGGCAGCTGGAGCAGGCTGTGAGGAATGGGCTTCTCATGATACCTCCCGGCTGCATAGGGCAAGAGCTCGAGGGACACAAGGAGAATGTGAGCATGAAGCAGGTGTTACCCATGACAGCAGGTGTCTGGGAGCTTGGGAAGGGGCACGCCTGGAAGCTGGGACGTCGTGTGGGGACGTCCACAGCAGTGTCTGATGTGAGGTTCCCTGCGGACGTGAAGGACAGATGTGGAGGCCACTGGGTGTGCAGGGAGCCCAGGCTCAGAGCGAAGCCACTGTTTCCCGGGGATTTACCTTGTGAACCACACCTCCAGTGCCTCTTTAAACGCAGGCTTCAGAGGGACCCCCGAGGGCATTAGGGCCAGGAACCCACTGTCCGAGTCACTGGCCCCTTGCTGGGGCATGAAGTGATGATGACACATCAGCAAACGAATAGTCACAAGGGGCCAAGTAGGGAGGCGGCCAAGCTTTATCTGGTTTTAGTAAATAGTGACGCACGTGCGCTGGGTAGGCCCGAGGGTGTGATGCGCCACTGGACTCGCGCACGGGCGTCCTTGCGATTCCTGGAGCAAGTGACTTTTACTGCCAGTCTCTGCACAGTGTCCAGCACTTTTTCCTCACGGACTGAAGGAGTTCAAGACGCTGAGAGTGGACAGTGGGGTCACTTAGGTCACAGGTTGGCAGTTTGTGGTTATGGTTTGCAAAGACACAGGTAGGAGCGGAGATCCCGCAAAGAGGATTTCACAGGATTGACTCTGGGTCCCATGCAGACTCTCGGTGCTCAGGCAGGTGCCACATGGACCCACGCGCCAGGCTCCCATGTGGAAGGAGCAACGAGAGGGAAGTTATCAGTGAGGAGGCATTAACACGTAAGTTCTGTCTGGGGATAAGGCAGCGATTCAGGTAGAAACAACTAACATCGTGTTCCTTTGGGAAGCACAGTGCAGTTCTGTCTCTGGGCAAAACCCTTTTTCCAGACTCTTGAAATGGCTCCGTCATGCACACGTATGAGGAGTGTGAGGCGTGGGCGCTGGCTGTGACTAAGGGCAGCAGGACCCCGTGCAGCGGTGCTCCCCGAGGCTGGAGACGGATGCTGAGCTTCCCGTCCCTGCAGAGATTTATAAGGCAAGGTAGTTGGCCCTGCACGGTCTCCTCTCCGCACCGAAGGTCGTGCGTCAAGGTCACCTTGCCAACTAGGCTGGTACCTGGTCCATCAGGTGCACGGATGCACGGGTCTCGGCTGAGGCTCCCAGATCCAGCAGATCTGATGTGGCTCCCACGACCCGCTGCATGAACTGTTTCTGACCTAGGATACCCTGCTGCTGACTGTGGCACTAACCATTTACAGTAACGTAGCTTCTTTGTTCAAAGTGTGCTGGTTCTACACCTGAGCTTAAGGGGAGCGCTCATAAACTAACCTTTTATTCCCTTACCTGCATGGGAATGAAGCACTTAGGAAGTCACATGGCCAACAGGCAGGTTATTTCAACAGACTGTAGCTGGGTGCGTCTAGCATGCCAGGCAGTTGAGGGAAGGAGGATTTACACGTCGGGCTCCCGCCGTGCACACCAGCCGTTCTGTTTGCCGGCGGGGGTAGGTTCAAGATGGCACGCACGTGTGCTTGGTCCTGGGCTCAGCTTCCGTAAGACAGAAGTGCTGGGCCCGCAGGGCCGACAGTGTGACCACGCGACGTGCACCAAGCCCGTCCGAGCTGTGCGTTTCCAGGGACTTAGCGGTGGGCGGTGGGGGGTCAGTTGAGCGTGGCTGGTGCAGCGCTGCCGGGGGTGAGGGGGCAGGTGACGGATCTTGGAATTCACGCTGAACAAGGAGGGGGGTCAGGTGCTAGCTTGGGGCGGATGGTCCCAGGGACGACAGTGTTAGTGGGGTCAGCCTTGGGAACAAGCTGGAGGACAGACGTGGTGGTGCAGATGTGGACACGCAGCAAGGCCGGACGTATGACCTTGTTCGTATGGTCGGGTGAGCGATCCGACCCCAGGGAGAGGAGAAGGCCAGGGAGCCCATGGGCCGTGCATGCACCTGTGTGGGACCGTGCACCCGCGTGCGTGCGTGCGTGCATGTGTGAGAGAGAGCATGCGTGCGAGCGTGCGCCTGTGTGTGCGTCCGCGGCGTGCATGACCGCACCGAGTGGTTTCTTCGCCTCAGAGGCCTCGTGAAGTGAAGTGAGTTTTAAGGCGTTGTGGGAAAGTTGTGCCGACGGCGTGGCGCACTTGCCCTGCGCGTGCCCAGCCCCCGACGTGGACGCAGGGCTTGTGCCCCGTGAGTGGTGTCGGGAGGCGATCAGTTCAGTGAGGTCGGGGGTCCCTGAGCGGGGTCGGTGTCCCTGCAGGGAGGGACCTCACAGCTTGCGCGGCCCGTGCACGTCTGCGGCCGGGGAGCGGCTCCCCGGCGTCGAGCCCCCGGCCCCCGACCTTCGGCCCGATCTCGGAACCCTGGCCGACGAACTCCCCGCCCAGCTGCGAGGACGCCCGGCTCCTGGAAGCCTTGCGGGGCTTTCGTTGGGAGCTCGGGAGAGCTCCTGTGGAAGCTGAGTCCTTTGGGGAGGAAGGTCGTTGACGTCCCTGCGGGCTCTGAGGGCACGGCTGCGAATCAGAGGCTGGAATCCGCTCCCGGTTTCCCGGTGGGGACGGAACGGATGTGCCCCGGGGCCAGCAATGCAGGCGGACGGGCGTGATGCCAGGTTTTAATTAGAGGCAAAAGGCGGGTCCGTGTCGCTCTGGGCGGAAAGGAGCCGCCTGGCCTGGATGCTGGAGTCGGGGGTCTCCTCCCGGCAGCTGTCACTCTTCAGGGATGGCGTGGGGGGAGAGAGCGCCTTGAAGTCGTCCGTCCGGTGAGTTTGGAGGCATCAGTGATCAGCGCTCACAGATGGTTTTGAACGCGCATACACGCTGCACTGAACTGGGGAAGGTGCGCAATGAAGCAGAGCCCTCGCGACCCGTGTGTGGGAGCCCCGAGCATCACCGCGGGCACAGGGGCCGCGGGGAGACCCTCCTCCGGTAAAAATGCCTGATGCTCAGGGCCACTCGCCGCACACTTCAGGGTCACTCAGACAAAATCAGCGTGTCCACAGTGGTCTCTCCGTGAGGACCCCGCACACCGAGCTCAAGGACAGAGTCGTGGAAAGATGCAGCGGGTCCTTTTGGGGTCAATCAGCCTTTACCAAACGGGTAGGAGATTTTAATGCTTCAAAGTAATTTCGTCTTCAGAAAGGCTTGTGAAAGTTATTAAACGTAAAATTGCTGCAGATATTTTAGCAGGTGGGGTGTGCATGTCTCATTTCAAGAAGAATTTGGAGGGCGCCTGGGTGGCTCAGTTGGTTAAGCGACTGCCTTCGGCTCAGGTCATGATCCTGGAGTCCCGGGATCGAGTCCCGCATCGGGCTCCCTGCTCGGCGGGGGGTCTGCTTCTCCCTCTGACCCTCCTCCCTCTCATGCTCTATCTCATTCTCTCTCAAATAAATAAATAAAATCTTAAAAAAAAAAAAGAAGAAGAATTTGGAGCGGGCTGGCTGGGAGCATATCTCCCTGCTGCGGCGGGATCACGGTCTGGGACTCTTGCTGTCCAGGGGACACTTGCTCTTCGAAGTTTAAATCTACGTGAGCTCAGGATGTTTCGGATGCTTCAGTGCTGTCCCCTTTCTCGGAAGTGCTGAGTCGCAGGATCCCACCCCCATCCAGAGAGGAGGGCTGCTCACGGCCCGTGTGGCCGGTTGGGGTCTCTTGGGTCAGATGGAGAGAACCCCCTTGCACTGAGCTTCCCACAGGTGCACGGTGGATCCCTGGCACCACAGCGATGGTCAGGTCCTGCTGCGTCCTGTCAGCGAGGAGAGGCTGGTGCGGACAGGTGGCTGCAGGCCTGGGATGCTCCCGACGCGCCTCCTGGCCTGGGGGCTGTGACCTCTCCCATGAGTTCCTTGGAGAAGTGCGTCCGTTTCTGAGTGAGTTGGTCTCTTGCGTGTTTGAAGGCGGGTTTGCACCTCGTCCATGACAGTGGGCCGACAACGGCCTGTGTGTCCTGTGTGCACCTGCATCCAGACAGTGGGAGGATGAGGTGGCTGCACAGAAGGCATGGCCCTGGCTGCCTTGGCCACATGTGCGATGGAGGTGAGGCCACAGGATCGTGCAGTTTAATCCTTATGAAGCTCAGGCTGGCATGCGGGAGGCAGGAGGCTGTCCATGCACCGCCAGGGGGAAGAAGGGGTAGGACCCCAGGGAGGTGCGTCTGCAGTTTCTCTGAGTCCAGCCTGGCGTATTTGAGGGGAATTCAGCGCTTGGGTCCCTAGGTGTGAGGTCAGGGTCGAGGGGACACGGGCCATGGACAGGCACAGTCCATGGGGCGGAGATGCTGGTGCCCATGAGGTTGTGTGTGATGATAGGGGAGAGCATGTGTGGCTCTCTGGGCCACGGAGGGGATGATAGCGGGTGTCTGAGAAAGCTGTGGTACCCATGTAAGATGCTGGCCCCAGGGTGACGGGACAAATAAGGAAGCGGGAGCCAGGGGAGGGAGGAGTGGGGGAGGGCCACGCTGCTGAGGGCGGGCTGGCCGCGCACCAGCCACACTCTGGCAAGTTCAGTCCCCTCTGGGCTCTGGAGTGGCGACATCACGCTTGCTTCCATGTCAGTGAGTGTGCGGAGATGTGACGAGAAATGGAAGCCCAGCGATGGTGGATGAAGTGACCGAACCCTGAGGATAATGTGACACTCAGCGGAGAAGCGTGGGCACGTTGAAGGGACGCCCGTTCACGTCTCCAGGATTCAAATGTCATTGAAACCCCGAAGCTCATGCTTGTGATCTGCTGTGTCTTCATTACCCAGCTCGCCTGGGTTCTGCCAATGTCTGAAATTTGGCTGTTTGTGCCATAAACCGACTCCTCACCTGACATGACTTTCTGGTAGATCACCCTGGAGGTTGCAGTGAGCCCGGTCCGTGGTTGAATGGTGGCACGCCCCCACTGGTGCGTGTGAGTGTCCGTGTAGATGGCACACTGGTGTGGACTGCGGGGCGTGCAGCTTCTTCTGGAGCCTGCGGGGTCTCAGTGTCTCGGGTAATCGCCAACCTAGAGTTGCTGAGAAATAGGCCAGGTGCATAGGAATCTTGGTTTTTTTAACTCTGTGTCTGGTCCTTTTGTGATGGTAAAGTAGCTGTTTTTTGTCACATTGACAGGTGCATCTTTTGAGAAATGCTGGCGACGAAGTGACCATCACTGTTGAGTATCTCAGGGACGCGCCATCATTTCTGAAGCTCCCGTTAGGTAAGGGGTGGCGAGATCTTCAGGGGCCCAGTGGCGTTTCCTTCTCCCAACACTGTTTATCCACACGGACGGCAGTGGCTGGTGGGTGTGACTCAGGGCCCGAGCTCGTGCTCAGGGGGATGAAGGACATGGATAGACACCTCAGCCGTCCGTGTCCCTGAGACCCTGCATTTTTACACACCCCCAGGCCTTTCTAGAGAAGGCGCCCTCAGACTGCTGTGTCGATTGATTAGCCATAAACCTCCTTCTTTAGGTCGGCTCGCTGGTTATAGTCACTTACACGCACATACATACAGAGAAACTAAGTTTGCTCTTAAAATATCAATGTTGACTTGAGGAATTTATGCCGAGAAAGGATTATAGTAAGTCTATACTATGAAGTGCCTTCCCCGCGCTCACGCCGGGATTTAATTCTCTCTCGTGCCTAAGGTGTGATCCAGTTGTAAGTGATGAATCACACATCCATGAGGATGTTTTACTCCAAGTAGTCACCACGACCTTTACTGACTCTATGCGGCCACCATGTTTTTACAACATGTGTGAGTTTATTTTCCTTCCAGGGGTTGAACAGGGGGTCGGGGTGCTGTCCTCGGCAGCCAGAATGGGCGTTAGGCACCTTCATGCTCGCGGGGGCTGCGGCTCTGCTGGGGGCCCCTCGCAGTCAAGTCTCCGGCTCACCGGGCGTGGGCCCTGCCCCCCTTTCCCTCACGTGGAAGAGCAGCCCTCACCCTGGGCTCACCCCGTTTGCCTCGTTTCCTGTCCCTCTCCCTCTGCTCCCCTACAGTGGAGCCCGCCATCTGCTGCCGTCCGTGGGCCCAGGTGCGGCTCCCTGGGCACATCGGTGGCAGGAGGATCCTCGTTTGACAGCAGGTCGTTGAACTCATTCAGCTTTCTGCTTTCCCTCCCGGAGAACCTGAGCAGATCAGTTTCAGGAACTGCATGTTTTCCCATCAGAGCCCAGTGGGGTAACCTCACCTGTATTCACTGATTGTGGGAAAATGGCCATCCCTCTTGTTGCTGTACAAACACGTCAGTAAGATTTACCGCATGGCCTACCTTCCTACAAGCCTGCCCGTTGCGACTGGGGCGTTCGATGAAAGTGCTCAGAGGGTTCCGGGGTCAGGAGAACGGCCCGAGGGGCTGGAGAGGCGGAAGGCAGCGTGCCCAGAGTAGCGGAAGTGGGAGTTTTAGCCGTCGGGCCAGCCATCCAAAGACGAGCAAAGACCATACGTAGCACCGCGTCACGTCCTGTGGGGCTTGGGGGAATATGGACTGCAAGAGGAGCAGCCGCGGTGCAGGATGTGTGCAGGTCCTGGGAGCCGGTGGGGCTCCAGTCCTGGGTGGACTGTCGACCCGGGTCGCCCCTGGCCTGCCCACCGGCTCACGGGAGAGGAGGAGCCTCAGGCCTGCAGGCGACGCTCGTAGCTCCTGCCCGTGGCAAGCTGCACCGGGTCCTGGGGCGCAGGGACTGGAGCCCGCGGGCACGTCCCGCAGTTTGAGTGAGGAGGCAGGCCGGTGTGGGTCGGTCTGCTTGGCTGCGGTAATAAAGCACCGCAGCTGGGCGGCTTGGACAGCAGAGGCTTCTCGCTCCGGGTTCTGGAGGCTGGACATCGGGTGAGGACCTGGTTCGTGCACGCCTCTCCTGGCCGTGTCCTGTGAGGAGGAGCAAGGGAGCTGCGGGGGCTTTTTACAAGGTGACCTCGTCACCTCCCACAGGCACCCAGCACCTTCACGTCGGGGGACTGGGGACACGGACGTTCAGTTCACGACAGAGGAGAGGTTCGGGTGAGACACAGGGGTTAGTGTAGGTGGGGAAAGTGCAGCGGAAGCTTCCTTCCCTGACAGCAAGAGGGCTGCAGAATTGTCTGTCCTCTTTCTTCAAATCTCAGAGTGTTGTAAAGAAATATGGCTGGAAGAAGCTGATTGCACACAGGGCTTAGTGGCCTCCTGACCCTCTGGGTCTGGGTTCAGATTCTGTGAGCAAGGGCTTCACAGTGATTCTTTCCAGAAGAATGTAAAGGCCGGTGAGTTTTGGGCATGTATGTGGATATCACGTGTGTGGCAACGTGTCCACGGAGGGCGGTGCCACCAGGTGGTCTGTGTGTCCGCCTCTCTATCAGTCTGTCTACCTGCGCGTCTATCCGCTTGGTGTCCTCGTGCGTGGTTAGAAAGCTTATCACGTAACGTTGCAGCAGAAGGCACGGGGGGACGGGCAGGGGCTGGTGCATCGACACTGAAGATGGTCACGTGCTGGCTTCATCTGCCGTGTCTTCTAGGGGAGGTGACTTCCGTGGCAGAGTGGGATGGGTGGGGTTTCCAGGCCACCTTTCACTAATGTGACTGACAGCGCAGAATTCAAACAACCACAGTAGCATCCTGAAGCTGTGGCCGGAGAGGGATGCCCTGCACTGAAGCCTGTCAATAGGGAGCCACCCCTGGCCTGAGGTGGCCATGCCCCCGTGGTCACGGGATCGTTGTGGAACTCTGATGCGTCAGCTGGAGCTCCTGGAGGCTGTTCTGTTGAGAGACGATCACAATGATGCATAGCCAGCAGCCTCGTCACTTCCCCCGTGTTGCTGCTGATGTCCTGGCACCACCTGGCTGAGTCCTCGGGACCTGCATGGTGAGCTCAGCTGGGCACACAGGTCAGCATTCCTGTAAAGGTGCTCACGGTTCCCATGGGGAGTCAGACGTGGCCTGCCATCTGAGCCATGTGAGCTCTGCCTCTCAGACTTCCCACGTGGCAGGGACGTTGAATTCTCTATCCATTCAGTATAAATGTCTCTTTTGCTTTTATTTGGTTCTTTATAATCTACAAGAGTTAAAACTTTAGTATTCTAAAAAAATTAATTATAGTGGTCATAATCTCTCCCCAAATTCAAGCAGTTTCCTCTGGTGAAGCCACAGCGAAGGCAAACTCGCTCTTGCCTGCTCAACCCTCGATCCTACGATAGGTCATTGCTGGTGGGAGCCAGCCACACACTAGAGCAGGGAACGAGCCTGGGACCCACCATCCTGTGTCCTCTGCAGCTGCAGCCCTGACCTCACACCCCATCCGTGTCTGTATGGAACCATCAGGCCATGTCCTTGGGAGTTGTGGAGGGTGCGGGTAATTAGGGAGGTGTTGACTCTGCTCTCGAGTCAATGTTAAGCCAGTATGGAGAGCCCAGGGGGAGACGCTGAGAGGCAGACTCGGTGCTGGCCTGGGGAAGCACTGTGCAGTCGGCAGCTGGTCGAAAGCAAGAATAAGCATGGTTGTCAAACACGAGCGAGCACCACTGTTGGAGCAAAGGAGGACCGTGTGCATTTCCCCCGAGTTCTTGGGGCTATGCACTTCGCCATGCACACAGGAACGTGGCGTTCAGTGGGAATGTGAGGTCCTCACAGATTTTACATAGACGGGAGAGGGATGCCACAGGGGTGTATCAGTGGGTGCCCCATGCGTCACACAGCGACGGGGCAGGATTGGAGGCAGGGAAGGCTGGCTGCCGAGCTCCGCGTAGCTCAGCACACATTTCTGTCTACAGTGAGCAAGGCTGGCGGAAAGTCAGAAATCTGGATTTTTAATGCAATGCCTTGGCTTTTCTCACACAAAACAGATTTGTAGAGGTGCCAGGGTGGCTCCGTCGGTTAAGCTGCATTGGGCTTCGTACTGCGGGTGGAGTCTGCTTGAGATTCTCTCTCTCCCTCTGCCCTCCCTGACTCCTCCTCTCTCTCTTCTTCCCCTCTCACAATAAACAAACAGATTTACAGATCAGAGTCCGCTTCCCCTTGCCAGTTGGGTGGCCCCACCAAATGGGATTCGTTGCCCTACAGGGAGCTGCTGCAGGTGCCCATGGCTCCCCAGCAAGGGGCCTCGTTCAGAGGGGCGGGTGTAGGTGACTGAGAAGAGGAACCCTTAGCTCAGAGTGGTGGCTGGCTGACTGCAGGTGACGTGCGGGCATTTCCTGGCCCTGGACCTCTGCTCTTGGCCCGATCACAAGGTGTTTGTTTTTAAATACCACTGCCCACAAATCTGTATGTTTCATATTTGTGTTTTCTACTAAAGCACTTTGCAGTGCCAACATAGTCAGAAAATGTCTAACAGATAAGTAATTTGAAGATGAAGAACAGAAAATCAGGACTAGTGTTTAAAAAATCAGCCGATGGGATGCTAGTGCTGGAAAGGACAGGGTAGAGTCCCCAGGACCCATGCGGACAGTCCCCCGTGCCCTGTGGACGCAGGCTCTGGACCCTGGTGCTGCAGCCTCCGGTCAGGTGGCCTGTCGTCCGCCGTCTGCCCCATTTCCTGTGTGAGGCCGGATTGGTGGCGGCGGAGGCCACAGGGCCCCAGAGCAAGGCAGGTGTTGGCGGCTCAGCCTATAACCGCCCATTCCGCGTGAGGGGTGGGTGTGGGGTCCTGGGAGCCTGCCTGGTGCTTCGGGAAACAGCAGGCGCTCTAGTCCAGGGCTCCCCGTGCTCTGTCTGAGGGAACGTCTCTGCTTGTTCGCAGGGTCCCCAGGGCCAGCCAGCGACCACGGCAGCCGGGCCTGCTCTCCACTGTTTGACAGCGGCTTGCATTTGAACGGCAACCCCACCAGCACAGTAAGCGCGGCTTCTCTTCCTCTAACTTAGCGGGGGTATCGGTCAGCACAGACGCCCCAAGATGGAGAGGTCACGCACGGTGACAGATGCAGAGGACAGACGTAGGACAGGATGGGGGAGGCCTCGGCACCATAGTGTAGTATGTTGTACTCGTGATTCCTTATATCTCAGCAAGCAGGTGGGCATGCTCAGCTCTGAGGCAGATCTCACAGTCCTGCTCTGATTTGCCCGAAGGCTGACCTTGTTTTCAGGACGCCTCTGTCAGGCTCCCTTGACAGGGACGCTACACAGGGTTTGTTCCCGAATCAGTAGAAGCCCCCCAAGCAAGCACGATACTGGGTACTTGCAGTGAGTGTTCATCATGCTCCAAGTCCCCTCCCCACCCAGAGAACCGCGCAGCTGGGCCAGAGCAGGGCAGTGGCCTGGCCGCGGGGCCTCCCCCCACAGGGGCCCAGTCCCACTTCCGCACAGAGGGCCTGCTGCAGCCTCCTTCCAGGATGCAGGCTCCTCGTCCACGGGCATCAGTGGACGCAAATCAGAATCCCGTAAACAGTCTGAGAACGTTTTATCAGAAATCATACCCAGTTGCACTCCTTACACCACCGGATGCTGGTCCTGCAGTGGGACCTGAGAACAAGGTCCGTGTTCAGACATAACATTCTGAAAATAGCATTGTTTTTCGTTTTAACCTTTTAACGTGGCTCTTGATATTTAAAGATTGCATTTAGCATCTTTGTGAGCTGTGAAGCAAAATACACAAAAGGCCACAAACTCAACTCAGATCAATAATTAGAATATTGTCGCGAGCTTTTTAATCTACGTGTCACATCTCTGTACCATTTTCTGGCCCATCCAGAAATAAACAGCATCTTGAATCTTGTGTTGTCATCCCTTTAACAGAAGATAGCTTTATCCGTGTGTGTGTATATATATGTGTATGTTTTTGTCTGTGTATATGTATATATGTGTATCCCTAAAAAGGTGCCATTTCATTTTGAGCCTTATAAAATTTTACTCTGTTATAACATTCTGGGATTTACACTTTTAATTACCGTTACGTTTTTAAGATCCACAAATGTTGTGGCATATGGGTCTAGTGTTTTGTTTGCTCGTTGCTATGTGATGTTAATTCTCTGAATATACTACAATTTATTTATCGATTATTGATCAGCAATGGACATTTGACTTGTTCTGTGGGCTTTTCTCAGTGTTGTTGAAATCGGGCTGCCACAGTCAGAGGTCGAGTATGCCAGTGTTTGGTTTCTAAAGTAACGCCTCCTTCTCTCCACACGCGTGCACACGTGCACCTGCTCCCCCTCCCAGCAGCACTGGGGAGTCCCTGCTGGCCCGCGGCTCCCGCACTGCTAGGTATCTTTTGGGGCTTAATGCTTTGAAATACAGTGTGTATAAAATGGCTGTTTCGCTGGGGATTTATTTTCATTTCCGCCATCACAGAGGAGGTCTGTTTGCTTCCTCCTCTGTGTTTACCTTTGGTTTCTCATCATCGGTGAAATGCTGTCCAGCACGCTTGCATGTGGACATGAGGTTGTCTGTCTTTCCCTCTCTGACCCATCAGGATTCTTCACATATGCTTGGAGCTAATACTCTGCTGATTGTCGGTCACAAACCTCTCACAGTTTACAGCTAGTTTTTTGTTGTACTTACACTATTTTCTGGTAAATAGAAGTTAATTTCAGCACAGCTAAACACGTCCATGTCTTCCTGTGTGGATTTAGAATCTGGTTCAGGGAAACTTTTCTTATCCTTTGTTCATAAAAGATAACTTGCTTGTATTTTTTCTAAATATTTTCTTGTTTGCTTTTCACTTCATATCTCTAAAGCATATGAGATTTGTTTTTGTAAAACATGTGAAAAATGGGGGTCAGATTCATTTTCTTGTGTAACGATTTATCGTGACCTGTTTCCTTAGGGGCCGTGGTGCCACCTGGATCCTCAGCCACGTGTCCTGGCCGCAGGTTTACCGCTGAGCCCCGCTTATACTCTCTTTGTCAGTGTCAAAGCCAGTACCACATTAATTGCTACGTGTTTATAATGCATTTTTATCTGCAGGCAAAAGCCTTACCTCCTTTTAATTCACTCTGTTGTTCCCATCCTCTCTCTCCCTGTTTTTCTTGGGAATTTTTAAAACCTCTGATCAGATTCCACAGAAGTCTTCGGATTTTTATTGTAACTGTATGAAATTTAGATCTATAGCGGGGGTCATCTTTCCTATGGCTGAAAGAATCTTAGGTCTTCTTTAATATTTTTCAATCGAGTTTATTTTTTTTCCTTTTTGATTAATTTCAACAGAAGACTGTTCATTTTACCACCTTTTGGCTCCATGGATCCACATACCACAGTTTCTACTCATTTTTGTTCCCTTATTCCTTTCATTTTATCTGCATTTTTGTGCTTTCTTATTTCTTATGCTCCAATCTGACAGTCTGTGCCCCTTGGTGGAGTGTGTGGTGATGACTGATGTGTATTCTAGCTTGTTTCTGATCACGGACTTTGAATTTTTATTGGTCCCTTTTTACTATACTCCTTCTCTTCTTCTTGATCTTTATATTCTTTTGGTTAAGTTTTTCATGTGTCTTTTTTCTAAAATTCTCCTTTGCTTGTTTGAAATGTATATACTTCATTTGCATTTATTTAGAGCTCGCCCTTGATTTTTTGCCATATATCTACTTGGCTTACAACATAGAAACATAGGTCTTTTCACTCCTTCTGGAAGGATGCAAGGACCTTATGACTCTGTCCTTGTAACTTCCCTGCTGCTGTCATGTGTGTGAGCCCACTCTCACCCCACACAAGTCACGAGTTCTAGGGTCGCTCCACGTGGAGAAGTTTGCAGCCTCCTGACCTCATCAGGACTCCTGCATTTGCTGCTCTTACAGAATCAGCATCCTTTCTCCTCAAGGACTCTGACTGGAAGTCAAGGCCTGTGGGTGGCCAGTCTGTTTCAAGTTATTTTAAAATGGGTTATTTTCTCTAAGCTTGAGCCTGTTTCCACTGTGTGTGGTTTCTAGTGGCAATGCCAGGAAGTTTTCTCTTCACGTGGCTGAGGGTCTGGGGGCATTTGCTCAGACAGCTTCCAACGTGGTGACCGAATATGGCCTCTTCTTTGTCTCTGACATCTCGTGTTTGCTGAGGCTGCGTCCTCGGCCTTCGTCAGGGCTCACGGCACCCTGCGGGCCTCCCTCCGGCCCCCACCCTGGACCTCGGAATCCGTGCGTGCTCGAGCGCCTCCTTCTGTCAGTCAGAGCCCTTACTTCTCCACATTTCCTTTTGTTTCTCATTTGGCTACTTTCTAGGAAATTTCCTAAGATTTTTATTTCACTGCTTTTTTCACCTTTGTACAGTATCCTGGTTGAACTGCCTGCTGAGGGCTGTTTTTTAAAAACCATCAAGGATCACGTTAACGCGATTCCTCTTAAATGAGAGAGTTGTACAGAGCGTGGGACACATGCCCAGGAGTCACTCAGGAAAGGTGACGCAGTCTGTGGGAGATGGGGTGCGCACTTGAGAAAGGAGCAGACGGGTTGGGGAGAACCTACCCACTGTCTCCCCAGCACCTCTCTCTCACGGCCTCGAGCCATCTCTGTTCTTGGGCTCAGTGGACACGATCCTTACACTGGTGTGGGCACAGTGCCCAGCGTGAGGTGCTGTGAGTGCATGTCCTCAGCCATCTTCCTCATCCTTATCACAAAAGGGGGAAAGAGGGATGCACAGCTTATCAATCTCTCTAACTAGTCAAACAGTTCACCTTCAAAACAAAATGTCAGAGTTGTTCAAAACACATTACAGAGAATCTGAATCTCAGAGAGTCGGAAAATCATCATTTTTTAAAAGATACCAAGACTCAAAATCCTATAAAAATTTTAAAGACTATCTACTTGGTTCTCCAGATGGAAACACTAATCATCCCATTAATAATCCAGCAGCTGGTTTGCTCCACATTCTTAGCTGTTGGGCTTTTTCTCTTCTAAATGCTATTTAGCACTGCAGTCATCCTTTGCACTCAACAGTGGATTATGTCAAACACAGCGAAGTGGTCATGCATGTGTGGGTCAGAGAATAAACAGACCCTGCCCTGCACTTTGTTTTATGGAAAAAGTGAGTTGGAATCATTCTTAGACTCTCAGGATTTCTAATGGTGACATTTTCAGAGTTGCTCAGATCACTTTCATTCTCCCAGGACTGAGCCCAGCTGAGCAAGAGACAGAGTTCAGAGCAGCTCTGTAATCACAGGATCCCTCAGGGCTGGGTTTCCGGCTCTTACAACCTATGCTGCTGACCCAGCTGCATCTGCAGCCTCTCTGTGCAGAGGTGGCCAAGCCTCGTGGAATGCACATTCTCCTGTCCGCCATCACTGGACGGGTTTCCTGTGCTGCCTTGTTTATTCTGAACTAACCTTTTAACCACCCCTTCCCCTTCC
Source organism: Mirounga leonina (assembly GCF_011800145.1). Classification (NCBI taxonomy): domain Eukaryota; kingdom Metazoa; phylum Chordata; class Mammalia; order Carnivora; family Phocidae; genus Mirounga; species Mirounga leonina. The sequence continues at coordinate 532,627 of NW_023270277.1, forward strand.
CCTTCCCAGACGTGACATTTTCTCCCCACCCCCTCCCATAAGACGAGGGTTAGCCCTTGGGTGTGCCTCACACAGTTTAAAATTCTGACTTCATCTGTTTGCTACACTATTTCTCTATCAGAAATCCTCACCGAATGTTTACAACAAAGAAAGTCTCATTCACGTCATATCATCTATTTAGGTGATTTCTCCTCTGTCCCCTTGACCTCCCACTTGCAAGCCCCCCTGGCCCCCTACATACCTGGTTGGTGCTCACGCAGGCCTTTGGGGAGGGCACAGAGCGGACCACTCCTTGACGTTTTCATGTCAGGAAGGTTTCCATTGTCTTGAGTTGAGAGTGGGTGCTTTCACTGTGTGTTCTCACTCGGGTTCTCGGGCGCCCACCGGATCCTGAGACACCAGACCCTTGCCTGTCTCCTGCTGCACCTGCGGCAGAGGCAGAATAACACTGCTCTGAGTACTTCCCCTCGTAAGAAAACCTTACCAAAAATGAATAAGGAGCTGCAATTAAAGAAAAAATACCTCATAGTAAATACCTGGTTTTCCAAGTTACAGATTTCAAAACAAAAACAAAACAAAACAAAAACCCAGAAACTCAGAAAGACTGAGGTCATTTCAAAGAACTGAATGATTCAAGAAATGTATAGGAAAAATATATCAAAACACAAAATAAAATTTTATGGAAATTATATGAGAACAGATAAAAACTAGTAAATGTGAAAAAGAAAAAGCAGACATAATAAAAATAATTAAACCAATAAAACAATGTAACAAATATTAAATATATAAACAAGGAATAAAGTTTTCTGGATGAAAGAACAGCTGGGCTTCCAGGCAGAGATAATGAGTGAATGATAGTTAACTGTTTAATTGAAGGATGAGGCACATACAGGGAAGTATACAATTCGGAAGCAACAGCTCAAGAAATTTAAAACACCCTGGTCAACCTGTAGCACATCACAGATTCTCAAAGCTACCCCTCCCCTGACAAGGAAAAATAATCACTACTTTGACCTCAGTCAACATAGATTAATTAAAAAATTTTTGAATTTCAGATTGATGGAATCATATACTTTGATTTGTTGCCAAAAATCAATCTTAAAATCAACTAGAGAAATCGTAGATCACTTATGAAAAATGATAACTTTATTGACAGCTGATTTCTCAACAGTAACAGAGGAAGACATATAACAGTCCAGTTTCAAAACTATGGAGACAGAAATAACTGTTGATATATCTTTGTGTTCCTCATAAAGCCATCTCTCTAGAACAAGGTAGAAATACAGACGTGGTAATATTAAGAGAATTTGGAAGACTGTGTCACCAGAGAATTTCACTAACAGAATTTCTAAGGGACATATTTCAGGAAGAGAAATTAAAGTGATCTCAGAAGGGCAGTTGGAGATTAAAAGAGGCAAATATGTATGTGAATCTACACAAACATAGTCTGTGGAAAGTACTAGCAGCTGAAGAGAGCAGAGATACAGACTAGTGAACACAATGTGTATTACTCAGAGTCAGAGGACTGGAATGAATGTGTGGAAGTCCCTCTGTTGTTAAACTGCTTCACAAATTGTAAAACTACCAGTAAAATTAAAGATCAGAAGAAAAAGAACAAATTGCAAAAAACTCTTAGTTAAAAATGCACAAAGAAAAAAATAATAGAAAAATAAGGTAACAAAAGAGCCAAAGTAAGAAGCTAAATATGAATACAAATATAGTAGTAATAAAATATGTATAAATAGGCTAAGTTTACTACTTAAGAGCCACAGATGATTTCAACCTTTAAGAAGATTGAAATTATATCAGAAATCTTTTCCAATCACAGTGATATGAAACTAGAAATCCACTACAAGGAGAAAACTGAAAAATTCACAAATATGTAGAGATTAAAACACATGCTGCTGAGCAACTAATGGGTCAGTGAAGAAATCAAAATAGAAATCCAAAAATATCGTTAGACAAAGGAAAATTATGAAATGCAACATGCCAAAGTGTATGGGATGCAGCCAGAGTAATCCTTAGAGGGACATTGGTAGTGATGAATACCTGCATTAGGAGAAAAGAGAGAGCTCAAATAAACAACCCAACATTATAACTCTAGGAACTAGAAACAGAAGAACAGACAAAGCCCAAAGCTGGTAGAAGGAAGGAAATGATAAAGAGCAGGGTAGATATAAATGAAATAAGAACTAAATAGACAACAGATCAGTGAAACCAAGAGCTAGTTTTTTGAAAAGATAAACAAAATAGACAAAATTTTACCTATACGCACCATGAAAAAAGAGAGGGAACTCAAAAGAAGAAATGACTGATATTACAGAAATACAAAGAATCACAAGACCACTGTGAACAATAACATGCCAACAATCAGATGACCCAGCCGAAATGGATACATTCCCAGAAATATATGACTAACTGGAACTGAATCATGAAGAAAGGGAATATCTGAACAGACCCTTTACTGGTGAGGCGACCGAATCAGTAAGCAGAAACTCCCAGCGGAGAAAAGTCCAGGACCAGATCACTTCAACAGTGAATTCTATCAAACATTTAAAGAATTAACACCAATCTTCTCAAACTCTCCTAAAAAATTGAAGAGGAGGGGAGAATTCCAAACTTACTGTGCAAGGTCAGCATTTCAAACTAACTCCAAAACCAGGCAAGAAAAGAAATTACAGGCCAATATTCCTGATGAACATCGATGCAAAGATCCTCAACAAAATATTCGCAGACTGAATTCAACAGTACAGTACAAGGATCGTACACCTTGGTCAAGGGTATTTGTCCCAAGGATGCACGGAGGTTTCACTATCCATAGTTCAGTCACTGTGCTACCCTGCATTAACAAAACAAAGGACAGAAATCATACCATTATCTCAATAGGTGCAGAAAAATGTCATTCATAAAATTCAACATCTCTTCATGATGAAAATGCTCAACAGACTGTGTACAGAGGGAATGTATCTCAACGCAATAAAGCCCACCATATATGATAAGTCCACAGCTACCAGCGTACTCGGTGGTGAGAAGCTGAAAGGTTTTCATCGAAGGTCAGATGCAGGACAAGGATGCCACCCTTCCTAGTCCTATTCAGCATAGGACTCAAAGTCCCAGCCAGAGGAATTAGGCAAGAATAGGAAATAATAGGCATCGAGATTGGAAAGGAAGAAGTGAAACTGTCTCTATTTGTAGTGACATGGTATTATATAGAGAAAACCCTAAAAACTCTACCAAAAACTGTTAGCAGTAATAAATTGAGCAAATTTGCAGATATACAAATATACAAATACACAAAAATCAATTGTATTTCTGTACACTAATAACAACTATCAAAGTGAAAATTTAAGAAAATCCCTTTTGAAATTGCATGAAAAAGAATGAAATACCTAGGGATAAATTTAACCAAGGAGGTGAAAGACCTGTACACTGAAAACTATAAGACATAAATGAAAGAAACCGAAGAAGGCACAAATAAATGAAAAGATAACTTATGATCATGGATTGCAAGAATTAATATCATTGAAATGTCCATACTACCCAAAGCAATCTACAGATTCAGTGCACTCCCTATCAAAATTCCTGTAGCATTTTTCACAGAAATAGAACAATCCTGAAATTTGTATGAAGCCAAGAAAAAACAAAAGCCAGAGCAATCTTGAAAAGAACAAAGCTGAAGGCATCATGCTCCGTGATTTCAAACTATATTACAAAGTTATAGTAATCAAAACCATCTGGTATTGGCATAAAAACAGACACATAGATCAGTGAGCCCAGAAATAAACCTATGCTTATGTGGTCAATTAGTTTATTACAAAAGAGCTGAGAATATACAATGGAAAAAAGAGAGTCTCTTCAATAATGGTATTTGGAAAGCTGGGCAGCTACTTGCAAAAGAATGAAATTGGACCACTTTCTTACACCATACACAAAAATGAACTCAAAATGGATGAAAGACTTGGATGTAAGACCCCAAACCATAAACTTCCTAGAAGAAAATGTAGGGTATAAGTGCCTTGATATATTAGTCTTGGTGATGATTTTTGAAATTTGACCCCAAATGCAAAGACAACAAAAGCAAAAATAAACAAGTGGAACATCACACAAAAAGGCTTCTGCACAGGGGCACCTGGGTGGCTCAGTTGGTTAAGCGTCCAACTCTGGATTTCTACTCGGGTCATGATCTCAGGGTTGTGAAATTGAGCCCCACATCAGGCCCTGTGCTCAGCAGGGAGTCTGCTTGAGATTCTCTCCCTCTGTTCCTCTCCCACACTCCCTTTCTAAGAAAAAAAAACACAGTGAGGTATCACCTCACACCTGTCAGAATGGCTAGAATCAACAACACAAGAAACAACAGGTGTTGGGATGATGTGGAGAAAGGGGAACCTCGTGCACTCCCGGTGGGAAATGCAAACTGGTGCAGCCACTCTGGAGAACAGTATGGAGGTTCCTCAAGATGTTAAAAATAGAACCATCATATGGCCCCACAATTCCATTTCTGGGAATATATCCAAAGGCAATGAAATCACTGTCTGGGAGAGACCCCTGTATTCCCATGTTCCTGCAGCCTATTCACAAGCACCAAGATAGGAAGCAACCTCAGTGTCTACTGATGGATGCATGGAACAAGAATATAGGTGTACTTACATCTACATCTACAATGGAATCGTGTATGGCCTTAGGAAAATGGGAAATCCTACCATTTGTGACAGCTTGGATGGACCTTGATGGGATCATACTGAGTGGAGTGAATCAGAAAGACAAATACTGTATGATTTTACTGATATGTAGAATCTAAAAAAAAAAGAGAGAGAGAGAAACATCCTCATAGAAACAGTGACAGATTAGTGGCTGCCAGAGGTAGGCTGGGAGGAGGGGAACTAGGTGGACGTGGTCAGAAAGGAATAGTAATTGTGATGATAACCGCAATGACAGCCACAATTTACGGAGCAGGTTTTCTATGGCAGGAATCCTCCTAAATGCTGTGTATTTATCGTGATTACCTGCTTTGTGCAGAAAGGGGTAGACATGGTACACAAGGTGTTAATTCATTTCCCAAGGAAACGCAGCTAGTGCATGCCTGAGTTGGAATTTGACCCACTGCATGCTCTGGGCCTAGAACTCTGCCTTCTGGAATGAACAGCTTTGTAGCGTTTACTGTGTACTCAGTATGCTTGAGCACCTCCTGTCTATTCATGCAGTCCTCATCACCCCGTTTAGGCAAGCCCTTGATTACTGCCATTTTACAGGTGAGGAACTGATTCTCGGGAAATTAGTAGCTCGCCAAGGGGTATAAATGGTGCCAGGGTGTAGACCAGAGTGTGGACCAGGCAGGCTGGCTGCAGAGGCTGAGAGAAGAGACTGGGTGATTTAGCATTAGGAAAATACTTTTTCCGTCAGTCAGCCATTCATCTGTTAAACAACCATGATTGAATACTCACGTATATAAGTGTATTTTCTAGTCCCTGGGGACTGTGGTAGCCAACAACCTCAAAGATGCCCACGGCCCAATCCCTGGAGCCCGTGAAAGCGTATGTTACTGCCATGCAGAAGGGACCTTGCAGGTGTGTCTGAGATCCGAGATGGGGAGGGGATCCTGGGCTGCCACGGGGCCGTGTACTCGCTGGTCCCCGTGCGAGAGGGGGTGTGGGACAGCGAGGATCAGACTCGCCACCGGCGGCCACGAGGACCAGCCCCGCTCACACCCTCAGAGTCCTGCCCTCCCGCAGTGATAAGCAGTGTTTGTGTCGTTTCAGCCACTGAGCTCAGGGCTAACTTGTTGCATGGCAGTTAGGACGCTGATGCTGAAGTCAGAATGGAGCCACATTTTTACACAACTGCGGCAAGACTCCGAAGCTCTCGTATCCCTGTGTGAGATGGGTTTGTTTTTCCCCGTTATTATTAGTTCACAAAATGTTGGCTTTTCCCCTTGTAAATCAGAAATGACTGTCTCTTAGAACTTTCTTCATCCTTCATCCGTCTTTGTCACATGGATCCAAGCTGTGTCTAACAAGCTTTATGCAAGACGTGGCTTCGTCACATTGAGGCGTGGCTGCATTGGTTACGGGGTTATGCTGGGGCGCTGGCTCTCCTTCGAAGCCCGCAAGCCTACTTAATACCGTATTTTTCTAGAATAATATTTTCCCATCCCTCTCTCCTTTTCATCATGTGCTTCAGTATTTTATTGATCTTTATCTCAAGTAGATTGGGTAATGGTGGCAAGCCTGCTGGCTTCCAAACACCCATGAAGAGTCTAGGAAGAGTCAGGTCCTATTTTTTCTCCATTATTCATGTTTCATAAGAGATTTTTCATCTTATGATGATAACGATTTCGGTTTGAAGAATATGGCAATAATCTGTTGTCAGTAAAATCATTTGCTTTTAATAATTGTATTGTGATATTTAAAAATTGATACAGTGTAAGTAATTTAGATAGCTGTCTTCACAAAATTAATGAATTTATATTTTAGAATAACAGACTAAATGTTTCCACTCATGTCAAATTTAAATAGAAAAATTATTTACCTATTTCTTATGAAATGCTGAGACCATTCTGTGTGGCACCTGCTATTCGTTCCTGAGATGCGTGTCTTAATTTAGCTGTGGGAAACAATTTCAGAATAAACCTTTTCCCTCAACAATAATTAATATTTGATGGCTACTTGTGCCTTTAAGAGTTGCTCCTTGGAGAGAAAACAAATGAGAAATATTATTTCAGGGGGGATCCCACTGGATTAAAACAGCCACCCCACTGTGGAGATAGCCAAGCAGCTGGGGAGAAGCTGTCTCCGTTTGCTGGGGCTCTTCTCCTGAAGCACATGTGGAGCTGGTTCCCAGCAGCAGGGGTGGCCTCACCAGGGAGCCACTGTGGGCTCCTTTCTGCATGTGCCACGGGCTCGCGAGTCCTGCCGGGGGGTTCCTGGCCTCAGGGCACTCCGGCGGGGAGGGTCAGGGCTGAGGCACACAGTGCCCATTTTCTGGACACGCGGTGCTCTCAAAGTAAATGAGGACAGGAACGGCAGGAAGAGCTGAAGCTGTTAAGAAACTATCTTAATTCTGGGTCTATTTAAAGAGAATTAGGCAAGTCCCCACCGTGTGGGGCCCATGGCCCTTCTTCTCTGCCCCAGAGGGAAGAGCTGCCCACGAGAGTTGACCGATGAAAAGCAGAAGCAGAAACGGGTCATAGCTCAAGCCCACGTGAACCACATTGGGCCAAGCAGCTGGTCCGGGGGGTCACGGGGCCAGCCCAGTGGTCACGGCTGCAAGGCCTGCCTGCCATGGGACAGACGGACAAGCGCATGACTTGCTCTGTGAGGAGCTTCATGGTTTCCCTGGAGGCCGCCCGGGGAAGCTCGTCCCGTGTGCCTGGTCCCTCCGTGTGGGCAAGGCTTCTCCCTGGGGGCCCCTGGCAGACGTCCCCCGAGACCTCCTGTGCAAGCTGCTTACCACCTTCGTGCTCTGAGCTCCTGAGGACACGAAGCCCAGCATGTCCAGGCACCCCCACAGCACCCAGCAGGTGCAAGGGAAGCAACCCTCCTGTGTCCGTGGGGGGAGGAAGGACAGCCAACATCCTCCAAACTCAGGACCGCAGAAGCAGGCTCACGGTGGGTGCCCGTTACTTGGCTCCTCTCCTGGTGCCTCCCTAGAACTAAGACACACTGCAGCTGAACTACTCAGTCACATTCGTTTCGGGGAAGCCCACACTTTTGCAAATGAAAGTGCTCATGTCCCCATGATGGTCCATTTAGGAGTTGTTCCTCCCTGAAGATTGTCAGTAAGATTCCAGCAAGCTGTCCATGACAGCGCAGTCGGCCTTGGCACAATGGGTCTTCTCACTGATTCAGGAGCCTTCTCGGAATGAAAGGAGGTAGGGTCGGGCAGAGGGGAGGAGAGCAGGGCGCAGACTGCCAAGGCTGTGGGGACCTCGTACCTGCCACCGGCCCAGCAGCTCAGCGCCAGTGCAGTGCCATTATTTCCCGGAGGAGAAGGCTGCAAGGCATCATCAGGCAGGTGCTCCCCACTTCCTGCCGTGGCCTCCTGAACACAGATTCTTCGCTGTTTGAATGATGGGAAGCCATAGGCATGAAGGAAAACTTCCAGGGTAATTTCTTAGGTGTTGCTTTTTTTTTCCTGAAAAATATCTTGATAAAAACGTCAGTATGGCACTGGGTGTTGGTGGTGAGAATTTTGCCGTTCTGAGGGTAACGGTGGGAATCTGTGTGAGGCAGGTGCCTTGCAGGGATTCGAGCAGAGCTGTTCACATGGACGCTTGCACATAGTCTCCTCTCCGCGCTTCCAGACACTAAACAGAAATTTAAAAAGTGCACTAATGAGGGTGCATCCCCCCCAAATTGGCATCTGTAATGTTTGACATAATCTTGGCTAAGACCGAAGTTCAACATCCGTGAAAAAGGAGCTGCTGAGAAAATTTAGTATAAGCAGGTGCTGGAGTGGATGTGAAACCTGATGACGGAGAACAGGCTCTCACGTCTGTGTTGTGTTCATCAGCACACCTGTATTTCAGGCACAGCGCCGTATCGTCATATGTCACCCTTTCCAGTCTCCCAAAGGTGGCCACGTTAACTCTACTTATAGATTAGGAAAGTGAGGATCACAGGGTTACATCCAGGGCCCCAGGTACTGAGTAGCAAAAATAAGTAGCAAGGTTGGAGCAGGGTCTGTGTTTGGGTTAAACAGCGTTTCTCGTTGAGGGGATATATTTGTATAAAATACACATTTGTATGTAATTATAATAACACAGTATTTGTTTCTCGTTTACTTACGTTATACATACTAAGTATGTATGTTTATATAATGCATATAAGTATTTATTTGGAAGGCTGAGTTGATCCGGAGACAGAACAGGATGAGCCCAGGATGGTGTAAGGCAACAGCAAGTGTTGGGGACCCAGCAGAGACAGTGACGCTCAGAAACAGAAGTCCAGGCCTGAGAAGTACTTGCGATTCGGGCATTAAATTACTGTTCTGGTCTGGGTTTGCCCACCACACACGTGCTGGCTTTGCAGGCAGTTGTGTTGAGACACAGGACCTGAGACCGTGGACGGCCTAAGAACATACAGAGTATATTCCATATAGGTCTTCTCCAAAGTTCCACTGAGTGTGTAAATATGACAGGTTTGTTGGTAAATTTACTGATTTAAATTCAGACCCTGAAAGCGTTGAGTAGTAAGTTCTAACTGACAAGTTCTTCCTTCCAAGCTGTGATTTGGGCGTGTGTGGATCTGAGCTCTGGTTCAGGAATCAGCACGACCGACATCTTCAGACCCCTGGAAGCCTGGCTTTGCCTGGAGCCCCCCAACTCTTGAGCCCCTGCCCCATATCTGATGACATCGCATGTGCTGTCCCTGGGACGACTATGCACAGAACAGCGTTTGTGGTCTGCATCCCCCATTCTTTTGTGTCCAGGGACCTAGTGAAGAGCATAGAGACCAGACCAGAGCTGTTTGCACTATTGCAGGAGAAGTAAGCACCTGTCACAGGGAAGCTCGCGCCGCTGTCACCACGCCGCCCCCCCCACCCCGCCCCACCGGTAGCACACGTGACCACCTGCTGCATCCCTCACGGGTCTGCGGGGACCCTCTGGTGTCACAGGAGTGAGGAGGTGAGGGATGCGCCCAGCAGGTGGGGAGGCCGTCAGGACGAGGGCACCAGGAGCCGCTTCCAGGTGGGGGTTGTGGAGGGGCCGGGCCTCCATGGGCAGCCCCTGTGGCCCCTGGGAAAGAACTGCAGAATGGGGTGCGGGCATTCCTCACCCTTGCTTGTGGCAAACGGCTTCCGTGGACGTGGTAGCAACGACATTCCCTCCCACACCTGAAGTTTCAGAGAAATCTTTGTAATAGATTTCTACTAAAATCACATTTAATTATATTATACTATTTTAATTTTATAGTTTTGTATGAGCAGCAGCTAAAACTTAGAGTTCTTTTGTACTGAAAATGTGGAAATAGCGAATTACTGTTCTTGCATTAACTGTAATTTATATTCAATATTTCTGCGTTTCTATCTCATACAGTGGATTTGCTTTTATGTCAAAAGCACAGAATGACTCAGTGAGGTATATTGTGTGTAAGAAGATAGGCTCCATGGTTTCCTTTAAAATGTCTGGCGTGTCGCGAGGAGTGAAGGACAGAGGGGGCCGTCGTGCTTCTCCTCTGCCTGTGTCTCCAGTGGCACGGCCGTGTCCCAGGCGGCGGGAAAACTGTGTCCGCGCGAGCCGGGCTGCCGTTCCAGGGAGGAGCTCAGCACAAACCACCGGGAAGGATTCGGAAGGAAGAAAATCCTCTGCACAGAAGACAGGTTCCTTCGTTTCAGAGACCTTCAAATATCGACAGACAACTGAAGACATTCCAAGGAAATTAAGTGACACACAGCTAGAAAACTAGGAAATATGTGACTTTTAAAAAGCTACATAATTTTAAACTCCTGTAGAATCACTGACTAAGAATTTATTTAATTTAGTAAATGATACGTTCTGGTAAGGGTCAAACCTTGTGTGGGTTCCAGGTCCCTTTGCGTGGCCTGTTTTAGCTGTAGATTCTTTTTGTGTAAAAAAGGAGCAAAAAGCACTTCTGCTGCTGTCTTAAAATATTGTTACATTAAATAAATATTTGTTTTGTTATTTTGTACTTCGAAGGGTGTGACCATTCTCAGTGCCCAGAGGAAAGCGCCGGGCTGGATTCGCTCCTTACTCAGGAGGCAAGGTGGCGCTGCTCAGGCACATTCTCTCGCGGGGACTTCGGGTGGCGGGCTGCCCGGGGCCGCGAGCCCCCTGGGCTGGGTGGGTCGGGACCTTGTGCGGAGGCAGGTCAGTGACGTGGAGCTGGCGCCTGTCTGCCTACCTGCTCCTCTGGAGCGCGTCCCCGGGGAGCGGCCCGTGGGGACACAGAGCGGTCTGGCCTGGCCTGGGCGGTCATCCTGGTGCCACCAGGACGGGCTCATGGCGCATTAAAGGCCCATTAGCAGCTCTGGCACTTGCCTTCGCTGTGGCTGGAGAATGGCTTTCCCAACGGTCGGAACCTTGCGTGTGGGTAGTGGCGTGGTTTCCTGCTTCTCGGGGCACACCCGAGGACCTGGTGCACGGAGCACCTCTGCTGTGGCCCCGTCAGCCGCAGGACACGTGGACAGTGGCACTCCAGCCGACCCGCCTCCCGCCTGCACGTGCATGTGCAGCTGAGGCAGAAGCTGCCCTGTAGGCACGAGGAGGAAGCCATGGAGGCCTGGGCCGTCATGCACCACGGAGACCAACCGGCGAGGAGAACAGTTTCTGAAGCAAAATTACCACGTCAAAGTCACTAAAGAAAGCTGAAGGAAAAATTACAGTATAGACACAGCACGATCACCAACGCTTTCCCCGAAATGGGCATGAAGCCCGCCCTGTGTCAAGGTGATTACAGTTTCTCAAAGTAAAAAAGACAAGAACACTGAACGTGAATACTGTTTAGAAGGGCCTGTGATACTGCAGTCAAGATAATCCGTCATCAGAGACTCCATGTACTTACCTTAAATTAGATACTGACAGTGAAATTAATTACATAATTATTAAAAAATCCTTCCCTTAAAGAAAAACTTTTCAGAGCAGTGATGCGGAACTCAGAGGTAATAGTTCAGCGTGGCTTCTTTGCCTCTTGTTGCTGAATCTCTGATCCTGAAAAAGTAGTTTCTCGTGTTCGTAACAAATTTAAAATTCCATGCTGGTACGTGGGCCAAGATCCAAAATGCAGATGACTGCCTCATACCCAGTTGTAGGTCTTGTAGGGAAAACCAGTTTATTCAGACTGTGTTAGATTTCTTTATTTTTTTCCATTTATTTTTTAGGAGTATAAGTGAGTTACATCTTGTTTTCCACAAAAAAAGAAGTGTTTATAAAAGTCTTACATGCATTTTGTTCTAATCAGTTTCATTTCTAAAAGCATGAATTTTATGATACAAGGTCATAACATCTGAGTAAGGCAAGGAGTATTTTTTTTTTTAAGATTTTATTTATTTCACAGAGAGAGACACAGTGAGAGAGGGAACACAAGCAAGGGGAGAGGGAGAGGGAGAAGCAGGCTTCCCACGGAGTAGGGAGTCCGATGCGGGGCTCGATCCCAGGACCCTGGGATCGTGACCTGAGCCGAAGGCAGACGCTTAACGACTGAGCCACCCGGGCGCCCCAAGAAGTATTTTTAAAGCCTGTCTCCTCAGGGCTGTGCGGCGAGGGGGGAAGCAGCATGCTGGGGACACATCTGGGGATGTCCCCTCACAGTGCAGCCCACCTGCTCTTGGTGTCATGCCCAGACCCCTGGTGACCCCGACAGCTTCTCCCTGTGACCGTGTCAGCCTGGGAGAGTCACATACACTTCACAGCTTGAAAGTATAGTGATAATTGTGACTCTTCCTTCAGTCTCCTCTGAGTTGTGAGGGCCCCACAGGGTCCTTGTTGGCCAGGTCAGTGTGACCGTGTGCGCAGCTTTGGCCCCTCTACCCCCAGCCACGCAGTGCTCTGTGTCACCATGCGCAATACTGAGGTGCTGTGTTCTGCACCATTATGATCGTGTTATAGTACAGCATGAAATTATGTTAAAAATGGACCCATACCTCCAGCAGGATTTATCAAGGTAGAAATTGCAAACTTGTGACCCACGGGCATGGTCGTCTGCTGGGCAGAACACTCATTTTTGATTGAACACTAAGTGGTATAAATTTGGCTGCTTGCTAGCATTTGAGTCTTTCCTAGGTTTAATAATCATTAGTCTTTATTGATCAAGATAAAAAAGAAATCAAAGTCCCATTGCTGAGCATCTCTAAGAACACTGGGCCATGACAGCCCACCACAAGGAAGCATATTCTAAAGAGCCATGTATAATAACGGTTTGGGCTTGGAGTCTTCCGTCTATGGTCTGCATAATTGAAATGTTGTGTACTACCTTCTCAGTAGCCTCCAGTGAGAAACCACTTTGTAATTGTTCACTCTATGTTAGGTCAGAATATCCAAAATTCAGAACTTCAGTAATGCCACCAATTGCTGCCCATTCTAGTGACCTGTTAGTTAATTTCATGGAAACAAATGTGGAAGGAAGCTGGCTATGAGCCCAAGGTGGGTGCCTCAGACTGAATACAGATAGCCCACGAACAAGCATGAGATATGTAGCACTGTGCTCTCATATGAAAATATTATTGAAAATCATTTTAATTATTTAATTTGTTCAAAATTATTTTAAAACTACAATTAATATTTCTGTTTAAAAAATTACATTTAGACCCAAATGTCCATTGATGATGAATGGATAAAGAGGATGTGGTGTGTAAACACAATGGAATATTACTCAGCCATCAAAAATAATGAAATCTTCTATTTGTAATAATGTGGTGGAGCTAGAGTGTATCATGCTAAGTGAAATAAGAGAAAGACAAATACCATATGATTACATTCATGTGTGGAATTTAAGAAACAAAACAGATGAGGAGGGAAGAAAGAGAGGGAAACAAACCATAAGAGACTCTTAATGATAGAGAATAAACTGAGGGTTGATGGAGGGAGGTGGGTGGGGGATGGGCTAGATGGGGGATGGGAGGGCACACAATTGTTGTGATGGGCACTAGGTGTTGTATGTAAGTGATGAATCACTGAATTGCTCCTGAAACCAATATTGCACTGTATGTTAACTAACTAGAACTTAAATAAAAAATTTAAGGTTAAAAGTTGGATTTAGATTATGCACTGATTAATGCTTCACCAACCTACAAACATGGACATTTTTTAACACGCTTCTTCCTAGTAACAGACAAAGTGCATGGGGAACTAGAGTATCCCATGTAGGATGGCCCTGCTGCATGGAAGCAGTGTTTCATGATGTGTGTCAGAACATGTGCAATGTCAAATTAATGGAGATTTCAAAGTCTTATCTTCATGCCTGTAAAATATGAATCTCAGAGAAAGCGGCCTAAGAATTGATCTTTTACAGATTCCCTTTATGATTTATATGCACAGTGAAATTTTCAAGTCCTTACACGAGACATTGGACACAGGAAACAAGACTAAGCAGCTGGTGGCATAAATCTCCTATCCAACACAGGTTCTGAGATCAGTGAGCACAGAAAGAACAAGGAGCATTAGAAGCCCACACAGCATATCTTCTGCAGTAGAACCACTACACTCAAAAAACAAGGCACACTTGTTCTCAGGCACTGGGCGGCTGGCAGTCTAAGCCCATGAGCCCTGAGAGAAGGGACATCACAAGGTGAGCACCACCTGGGACAGTGGAACTCAAGCATAGCATGTAGTCCTGCTGCAGTGAGGAGACAAAGACAAGGATGCAGGGTTTCTGAATCAGCCTGAACCTGTGGGGCAAGGCAACAGAGTCCCCTGAAGGAGGTGGTGGGGGTGAGTTAGAAGTTTGTGTATGTAGGTTTTCCAGAAGTCCTTGGTTGAATGCCAGGATACCAGTGCACAGGGAAAGACTTTTCAGTGGCCCTCTGGAAAGGCACTGAGGGGCATGAGCAAACAAAGATACTAGAGGTCTAACAGTGCTGATAACACTGCAAGTCCACCGCACCTGGGGTGGAGAAACTGTTAACTCCCAGACATGCAGCTGTGAATCCGGAAGGGCTACACCACAGGCACGAAGGTCACCATAAAACTGTCCTAACAGAGCCTAAAACCAAGCTTCGGGAACACCTGCAGATGAGACACCTTGGGAGGCGGAATGCTTTAAAGTTACAGGGGTTTAATAAACACCTTTGTTTTCCACAAACCCACCACCCCTATGTTTAAGGTGATTATAGTAAATGTGTTGAACAAAAATCCACAGGAGGAAGATACAACCACTACCTTGTGTCACTGACAATGTCCAGTGTGCAATCAGAAATTACTAGTGATGCAAAGAAATAAGAAAAAGTGATAGGAAACTAAGAAAAAATGTAATCAGTAGAAATAGACCCTGCATGAAGATGTCGAATTTAGCAGACAAAGGACTTAACACAACACTTTCAAATATGTTTAAGGCCTTAAAGGAAAACATGGTCTTAATGATTAAACAGATAGGGACTATCAGTGAAGAAACTGAAACTGCAGAAAATAAATGGTTACCATAATAACTGAACTAAACACCCGCTAGTTTGGCTTCCCGCGGATTGATGATGGCACTAGGACTGGTCAGGAGACTGGGGACAAACAGAGAAGTTGCCAATCTCAAGAACACAGAGAAAAAGACTGACAAATGAGCACCATTGATGTGTGGGACACATCAAGGGGACGAGTCCCAGAAGGAGAATGGGAATGAACACAAGTTGGATGCATACAAAGAAAACTATCTGCAGGCATATCCCCATCAAACTGTGGAAAACCAAAGAGGAGGAAATTTAGGCAGCAGCCAGATTTTAAAAAGGCATTTCTTTTTTATTTTTTATTCTTATGTTAATCCCCATACATTACATCATTGGTTTTAGATGAAGTGTTCCATGATTCATTGTTTGTGCATAACACCCAGTGCTCCATGCAGAATGTGCCCTCCTCAATACCCACCACCAGGCTAACCCATCCTCCCACCCCTCTCCCCTCTAGAACCCTCAGTTTGTTTTTCAGAGTCCATTGTCTCTCATGGTTCGTCTACCCCTCCGATTTCCCCCGCTTCATTCTTCCCCTCCCGCTACCTTCTTCTTCTTCTTTTTTTTTTTCTTAACATATATTGCATTATTTGTTTCAGAGGTACAGATCTGAGATTCAACAGTCTTGCACAATTCACAGGGCTCACCATAGCACATACCCTCCCCAATGTCCATCACCCAGCCACCCCATCCCTCCCACCCCCTTCCACACCAGCAACCCTCAGTTTGTTTCCTGAGATTAAGAGTCTCTTATGGTTTGTCTCCCTCTCTGATTTCATCTTGTTTCATTTTTTCCTTCCTTCCCCATATTCCATGCTCATGGATAGGAAGAATAAACATTGTTAAAATGTCTATGGTACCCAGAGCAATCTATACCTTCAATGCCATCCTGACCAAAATTCCAATGACATTTTTCAAAGTGCTGGAACAAACAATCCTAAAATTTGTATGGAATCAGAAAAGACCCCGAATCGCCAAGGAGATGTTGAAAAAGAAAAACAAAGCTGGGGGCATCACGTTGCCCAATTTCAAGCTATATTACAAAGCAGTGATCACCAAGGCAGCATGGTACTGGCACAAAAACAGACATATAGACCAATGGAACAGAATAGAGAACCCAGATATGGACCCTCAACTCTATGGTCAAACAATCTTTGACAAAGCAGGAAAAAACATGCAATGGAAAAAAGACAGTCTCTTCAATAAATGGTGCTGGGAAAATTGGACAGCCACATGGAGAAGAATGAAACTCGACCATTCTCTAACACCATTCACAAAGATAAACTCAAAGTGGATGAAAGACCTCAATGTGAGACAGGAATCCATCAAAATCCTAGAGGAGAACATAGGCAGTAACCTCTTTGACATCGGCCACAGCAACTTCTTTCAAGATACATCTCCAAAAGCTAGTGAAACAAAAGCAAAAATGAACTTTTGGGACTTCATCAAGATAAATAGCTTATGCACAACAAAGGAAATAGTCAACAAAACAAACAGGCAACCCACAGAATGGGAGAAGATATTTGCAAATGACACTACAGATAAAGGGCTGGTATCCAAAATCTATAAAGAACTTCTCAAACTCAACATCCAAAAAACAAATAATCAAGTCAAAAAGTGGGCAGAAGAGATGAACAGACACTTCTCTGAAGAAGACATACAAATGGCTAACAGACACATGAAAAAATGTTCATCATCATTAGCCATCAGGGAAATCCAAATCAAAACCACATTGAGAGACCACCTTACACCAGTTAGAATGGCAAAAATGGACAGGGAAAGAAACAACAAATGTTGGAGAGGTTGTGGAGAACCCTCTTACACTGTTGGTGGGAATGCAAGTTGGTACAGCCCTTTGGAAAACAGTGTGGAGGTGCCTCAAAAATGTAAAAATAGAGCTACCCTGTGACCCAGCAATTGCACTACTGGGTATTTACCCCAAAGACACAGATGTAGTGAAAAGAAGGGCCATATGCACCCCAATGTTCATAGCCGCAATGTCCGCAATAGCCAAACTGTGGAAAGAGCCGAGATGCCCTTCAACAGATGAATGGATAAAGAAGATGTGGTCCATATATACAGTGGAATATTACTCAGCCATCAGAAAGGATGAATACCCAACTTTTACATCAACATGGATGGGACTGGAGGAGATTATGCTAAGTGAAATAAGTCAAGCAGAGAAAGTCAATTATCATATGGTTTCACTTATTTGTGGAACATAAGGAATAGCATGGAGGACATTAGGAGAAGGAAGGGAAAAATGGGCGGGGGGAATTGGAGGGAGAGATGAACCATGAGAGACTCTGGACCTGAGAAACAAATAGGGTTTTAGAGGGGAGGGGGTAGGGGGGATTGGTTAGCCTGATGATGGGTATTAAGGAGGGCACATACTGCATGGAGCACTGGGTGTTATATGGAAACAGTGGATCGTGGATCACTACATCAAAAACTAATGATGTATTGTATGCTGACTAACATAACATAATAAAATTAAAAAAAAAAAAAAACATAGAAATTATCAGACCGAATTAGAAAGACCCTTACTACTGAAAATATTATTTAAATATAAAAGTACAGACATGTGGGGATTAAGAGTGGAGAATATATGTCTTATACACAGTAACCATAAAAAGGTGGCTTTGTTAATGTCTGACAAAGTAGTCTTCCAAGACAAGAATGTACAAAACCAAAGAGGAGTGTTTCATTATGGTTAAAGTATCAACTCATCAGGAAAACATTATAATCCTAAATATGACATGCACCTAATAATAACAGAGCTTCCAAATACATGAATTCAAAACTGGCAGAAATGAGAAAAAAGCCCATCATCATATTTGGAGCTTTTAATACTCTTTGTACAGAAGTTGATAGGACATGTAGACAGAACATCAGTAAGGACATAAAGGACACAGCCAACCTTATAAATCTACTGGAACCTACCTGATTTTAGATGGAACTACACCCAAAGCCTATAGGATGAACATGGAGCATTCACCAAGATCACATGCGGGGTTACGATGGGCTGTTTAGGATGATAAACACAACAATTCTGTAATTGGTGAATTCTGTCAAAGAAATAATATGTGACCTTCACAAAGTCTTTCAGAGGATAGAGGAAGACGACCCACATCCCACTAATTCTACGAGGCCAGGATAATACTGATGCCAGAACCTTTCAATGATACGGTAAGTAATGAACATCACAGACAACAACCCTCATCAATGTAGGTACAAAAATGGTCAACAACATATGAAAAAGTCAAAAGGATAAATCGTCCTGAGTAGGTCAGGTATCCCAGCAATGCAAGCCCGGCCCAGTAGTCAAACCCCAAACTTAACTGACAGCACAAGGAATGTGTTTATAATATCCTCAAACTGGAGGCAACCCAGATCCTTCAGCAGGTGAATGCAAACAACAGAATACTGCTCCCTGATGGAAGATGGATGATCTGCAGATACATCTCACAGACTTCCTGCTGGATGGAGCTGAATGCAAATATTTCCCGCATGGTTCTATTTATAGAAGTTCTGAAAGAGTCCGAACTATACAGTACCTGATCTGACAGAAATCAGATCGGCGACTGCCTCAGCTGGAGGGCGGAATTGTCTGCAAATGGGCATAGGGAATTAGGTTCTGGAGGCTTGGGGTGTATCTAAATGTCAAAACTCATCAAACTGTGCGTCTATCAGTACATGTAGGAAATTTATGCCTCAATGTATTTGTTAAAAATTAGAGGATGAATTGCAAAATCCACAGTCATCCAAAGTAGAAACACGACAGCAATACCTAAAAAGTTGCTTTCAAATCTATTTAAACATAAAGTATTAAAATAATATTTTTTCTTAAAAAATGACTTGACATATTCAGGTGTCCAGCAGAGGTGAGGACGTGGCATTGGTGTTTTTGGCTCAGGAGCGCACGGGAGGCCCGCCTCCCCTCATTCTCAGCTCCGGCCTCTGCACTTGGGGGAATTATGGATGCCGCTGTCAGGCCGCAGCCTCCGCTGATGCTCATTCCTGCAGAACTGTCCTTTATTCCCTCGCGGCTGCCACTCGTTCCCACGGGGCCACCAGCTTCTCGGGCCAGGCTTTACTCTGCTTTTCGGATGGAGCCTCAGTCGTGTTAGGTAATCCTGTAAAGCGTGGGGACACTGTGTTCTCTTCCAGCAAATGCTAATAATTGCTAAGTGACATTCAGATATAAACATCATTCCAAGGGAGTTACTGAGCAAGAGAGAGTTCTCCCCACACAAAGAATAAATGGAACAAATCTTAGTCACTTTCCAGAAGCAGAGTTTCTATTACCGGAAAGTGCTCTGCCTCTGGGCGCAGATGTCTGCCTTCAAGTCCCTTTGTGTCAACTGTGACCAGTAAACATTCTTTTCTGATCTTTGATGATGATTATCGGCAGTAGGACCCCAACTAGGTTTTAAAGAGAGAATAGGGAAAAGATCATCAGGAAATACACAAAATGAATGATGAAGTTTGGACCGATTTTTTTCTCTTTTTGAATTTTGTATTTCCCGAGCATTTGGGGTGCAGTCCTATCTCTGCCGTACTCAGAGAATGTAGCCTGAGGCGCTGTTTGTCACACTCGTGTGTACGTGTGTGCAGAGAACAGAAAGACTGACATGCACTGTGCCTGTGTGTGGCGAGTGAGATATTTGAAGGTATCTTCTTTCATCTACTTTTATTCATTTCCCCCAATTTTATAAATCTTGTACTATAAGTACTTAGTTTTCTTTGAGTTTCTTAAACGTCTCCTTTGTGGCATTTTGGGGAAACAGAAGAGAGGTCTGTGAGGGTGTCACCGCGGGGACTCCGTACAGCGGGGATGTGGCCCGCCCCACGGCCCCAGCCCTGACGCAGTGTCACCTCCCCCGGCCCCACGCCTTGGCCACACACCTCTGCGGTGCCACCTTAGCTCAGAGTCTGTCTCACAGTCACTGAGGCCGCTCACGGGGAGGGTCCTGGGACTTGGTCAGTCACACATCCGAGTTTCAGAGCGGCCTTTTCTTCTTCAGGGAATCAAACGGAGGAGGGCATGTTTCGTGTCTCCCTGCTCTGAAGTCGGCGTCGCCCGCGGCAGGCGGCAGCTGGCCTGTAACCCCTGCCTTACCTGTGTAGGTCGCGGAGCGCTGACAGGTACAGCCCACGGCGCTCAGTTCGGCGGGTGGAAACATGCCTCGTTGCTTCTGCAAGCTACTAAGCTGATACTAAATTGGGGGCAGAAATTAGAGTTGAGAACTTCTGCTCTCTGCAGGAGGCACTTCCCTCAGGTGGGCATTCGCTCCCAAGTGTGAAGCTTACACTGGGCACTTGAGCTTCCTGAGGAGATGAGGCTCCAGAAGGTCCACCTGGGCTCACTCTGCATGTTGTTCTCGTAGGAGGGCAGGTGCAGGCTTCCCTGCAGGGCTGGGACCTTGACATCTCTCTCGGCAAGAGGGCAAGGAGCTGGACATCGGGAGTGGAGAGCAAGGCACAGTGCCACGGGGGACTCCCTGGCGTGCACCTTCTCTGCTGGGGCCCTGCCCTGGTCTAGGAGCGGGCATTGGGACACCCCCGAAAAGCCCACTGATTCTCTAAAGGGAGCCTCGTGGAGACCTGATGTCTGCTTCTTACCTGAAACTGGACATTTGGAACCAGTGGTGCTGAGTCAGGCGCTGCCATGACCTGGCCGATGCCCTCACCCCTGCCCAGGGCTTTCTTCGTCCTCGCTGTGGGCTCCACAGTGAAATGGATCAGGCAGCTGTCGCCCTCTCCCCACCCCCGGAATCCAGACAGGAACTTCGGGGGTCCTCTTGCCTGGAGCCCTCTGCTGAGTCTGCTGCTGGTGGACACCCGCCACGTGGGGTCGGGTCCCAAACCTGTGTGCATGGGTTCCGCGCTTTCCATGCCCCTTCTGTTGTCTGCAGGCTCTGCACAGGAGTGGCCTGCTCTCCGTGCCCACCAGCCTCACACTGTGCCCGCACCCACCAGACAGTGTGGCCTTGTGACCTGGACATTGTGAATGTGACCAGTACTAGTAGATACTGTCTCTTGGACCCAGAGTCGCTCTGCTTTGACATTGGAAGTTGGGGTAGCCCCTACGGCTTCCTGGACTCAGCACCTCTCTCCCCATCGCTTCCCCTTTGACCTTCCTCTCTTTTGTGCCATATTTTGCTAAAAAAAAGAAATAGTTTAAATTCACATAGAAGTGCACTTATTTCTTTCTAGGTCTTTGAGGAAATTATTACATGCTTTCTTAACAGTTGAAATGTATCTGATGTGAATTGGACGGGGCACGGTGTTGGTCCTGCCCTGTACTTAGTGCCTTCTCACTGACTCTGTGACTGTTGGCTCTCCTTTATTTTGTACAGGCTCCATCATCACCTTCCTCGCCCGTAGCTAACGAACCAAAATATGAGAAGCGCTGGCTAGACACCCTGTCAGTTCCGCTGTCTATGGCTCGAATCTCAAGGTACAAGGCTGGAGCGGAGAAATTAAGGTGTGTGACCACTGTCTGAAAGGGCGAAAGCTCATGAACCCCATTCACGAACCAGTTCTCAGTCACGGGGTGCTCCAGAGTATCTGAGTGCGGTTGTCTTTGGGTAGATTGATGAATACGATGTAAGTCGGGCATCAGAAGAAAACAGTGATGGGAGCAGCAGTGGGTTAATTATTGGCAAGCGTTCTGTCCAGTGGCAACGTGACTCTCGTTAGTCCTTTTGAAACATAGTGATTAGAAGAAATTGTATATTCACTTATAAACGTTCACAGAATTAGATTGGAAACAAGACTGCATTCTTGTCCGAGGTGCAAGCGGTTTCAGAAAAGTCATTTAAACTCTGTGGGCCTCATTGTCGTCATTAATAAAATGAGAGGCTAGACCAACATCCATGTTACATGACGCTTGCTAGTTTTTGAGTGTGGTTAATTAATCAGCTTCAGAGATCCAAAGCGTGTCATCTGTGGCTGCCAGGGTACCATGCAAAGGCCAGCGAGTAAGTAGATGGTGCAGTTATTTCCAGTTGTAAGACAGGCGTGCAGAGAACTGTGTGAGCCATGCATCTGTCAGCAAGGGAAGAATTTACTGTTTTGAAATCGAGCATTATCTTTGATCTAGTGCGTGCATGCCCGCGTGTGTGTGCGCCTGCCAGAATGTGCCCCTGCGTGTGTGCGCCTGTGTGTGCACCTGCTCTAGATGTGTGCCTGTGTGTGCTCATGTGTAGGGTCGGGGAGGGGAGAGGCCTGGGGTCTCTTCCTTCCGTGAAAGGAAAGTCTGTCTAATAATGCTTTTGATGAATGGCTATAATTATAATGCCAGTATAATGCCAGTATTAACTGGCATTAGCTGCACAGCCTCTTACAGTGAACGTGCACACCCGTGACGGGGTGCTTATGACACCATAGCATGAACGGCACCTCTAAGTTTGAGTTTTACATGTGTGGCCGTCTTTGGAAAAGGTTAGTAGCCGTGAAAAGTCAAAAGGTGGGAAGAGACAGATGGAAATGTGGGTAGATGGATGACAGATGGATGATCAGTAGGTTGATAGGTAAGTAGGTAGGTAGGTAGGTAGAAAGAGAGACACAGAAGTAGGTAGGTGGGTAGAGATAGATCGACGGTAGGCCCCATGTGTAGAGTTAATAGTAACAGAAGCAGCCAGTGTTCTTATGGCCACAGATCCCTGGTAAAAAGTGCCTGTGTGTGGTTTTCTTACAACCTGTTTCTTGGTTGGAGCTGGCTTATTTAGGAGGTGAGTAGGGACTGGGGCTCATGCTCTTTGATCTCTGCCTACCCCTGTGTTTGAATAAATGGCTCTTGGAAAATTAGGGCCGCTGAATGTCACCAAGCACATGCTGGCCGGCCACTCTGCTGTCTCTCTCGAGGAAGGGAAGACGCGGACCAGCTTCTGGTCGGAGGGTCAGCGTGCTTGTTTCTCACAGGCGGTGCCCCCAGTGACGTCCGCAGGGTGTGCAACAAAATGCCCCTTCACAGAGCACAGGGTGACGTCGCCAGCGACGATACCTGCCTGAGTCTTACCAGCCAGGTGCTGCCTGAGGTGCTGAGACGGGTCTCCTTCTTGGCAACAAAGAGCCCGCCCGTCAGGCCACGGGCCGGCGCCCATGGGGATGAGCACGATGTGCCTACAGGATGGCATGCGGCCAGGGCCTGCCGCTCCGCCCTGTTCAGTGGGAATGCTGCTGAGCCCGCCAGCACACTGGAAGCCCTGGGACGCCTCATGAGATAAGAGCATGTTGTTTTATGAAGGCTCTGGGTCTTTTAGCTCTGCTGACATCTTCATGATTTTAAGCAAGGTGTTAATATGGGCAAGAAGGTGCAAAATAGCAAAATATTAAATCGGGACTCAAACTGCATTTGATAAAACCTGTTTGTCCTGACACTGCTGGTATTAACACTTGCGTTTGGGGGCTGAGAGGAGCCACGGGGCCCGCCTTCCCTGGAAGACCCTCTGGTCCCATTTTGACCCAAACAGACAGAATCCAACAGCTCCGCTGTATTTTCTCTCAAAGGAGAAAGTGGGGAGTATAAGGACCATGTTCAGAAAACACCAATTCTAAATCAAACTGTATTCTTCCTATAAAAAATAATTTCAAGTTGAACAGTTTTTTAAATCTTGAACAAAGGTAGCCTGGAAAGGGTGTTCAGGACATGTCTCAGAGCGGATCAGAAACACAGGGTGAGGAGGTAGGAAGTCCGTGGCCGGGGGCCCTGCTGCCATCTTTGGTGGGAAACCCCTGGGATCTCTTCCTCCAGGATTTCCCCCAAAGTAATTGGCTCAGTAATGGTTGAGGTTCCTGAATTTCCTGAAATTTTTTTGGAAGATTCTTTAATGAGTAGATGCCAATGTAAACCTAAGTCATTTGAAGTATTTGAGGATAAAACACCAGCTGTCACAGGGAGACTGCTTTCATTCCCTGTGGCCCCCACAGCCTGCAGGACGGCTCCGCTGGAAGCTCTGCTCTGCTTACGGTCGGGGCAGTGGCGGCAGTGTGGGTCAGAGGCCAAGCGGGAGCCGTGCTCATAGGTAGATTATCGTCCCCATTGGTGAAGACTGAATCGTGGGTTATCGTCCCCGTTAGTGAAGACTGAATCGTGGGTTATTGTCCCCACTGGTGAAGACTGAATCGTTGGTTATCGTCCCCATTGGTGAAGACTGAATCATTGGTTATCATCCCCATTGGTGAAGACCGAATTGTGGGTTATTGTCCCCATTTGTGAAGACTGAATCGTTGGTTATCATCCCCATTGGTGAAGACTGAATCATTGGTTATCATCCCAATTGGTGAAGACCGAATCATGGGTTATTGTCCCCATTGGTGAAGACTGAATTGTGGGTTATCGTCCCCATTGGTGAGGACTGAATCGTGGGTTATCGTCCCCATTAGTGAATACTGAGTCATGGGTTATTGTCCCCATCGGTGAAGACTGAATCATGGGTTATCGTCCCCATTGGTGAAGACTAAATCGTGGGCTGCACAGTAAAGCATGGTTCAGAGTCTCACAGAGAATCATGTGGTTTGGCCGCTGGGTTAGTTGTTGACACGTTTCCCCAACATCACGTGGAGAAGAACATGGCCGCTGGTGGGCTGATGGTTATGAAGAGGACTTTGAGTCACTGTCTGCTCTCCCGTGACCGGTGAGTGCACCCACCAGCATGAGTCCTGTTCTGTCAGGGCTCTCACATGCTGGCGCCTGGCAGAGGGGCTGGCTGCGCATGCTCTGTCCGGCCTCACTGGGCTGAAATCCAGCTAGAGGCCGGCTGCTCTCTTCTGCGGTTGGGAGCCTCTTCAAGCCTTGTTT
>NW_023270277.1:557549-573044 GCF_011800145.1 Mirounga leonina
TGCAGGGGGGCTCTTCCAGGATGCAACTTCCTGGGGTCCCACTCAGACCAGCCTTTTCCATACCCCTCGTTTGATGTTGGCCTCTAAAAGAGTAAAGAGTTGTTGATCTTGTTTATCTTTCTGAAACACGGAAACAAGGGAGGAGGGGCAGGAGGAGGGAGGAAAGGAACAAAACTACAACTTTGGGTTTTCTGTCCCACTTCTGTCGAGTTTTTGAAAATAACAGTGAAGGGACGCCTGGGTGGCTCAGTAGGTTAAGCGTTCAACTCTTGATTTCAGCTCAGGTCATGATCTCAGGGTCGTGGGATTGAGCCCCATGTGGGGCTCCACGCTCAGCAGGGAATCTGCCGGAGATTCTCTCTCCCTTTGTCCCTCCCCCTGCATTCTTTTGCATTCTCTCACACGCTCTCTCTCTCAAATAAAATCTTAAAAAAAAAAAAAGAAAAGAAAAGAAAACAGTGAAGTGATGTCTTACCTCGTACAGCAAGATTCCATTGTTCTTTGTAGGAGATGACCCTATTTTAGAAGAAAGAGCCCATCAGGGGCCAGATGGGCTTCACCATGGTCCTGCTGGAGCTGACACATTGTAGATACCAACATTTTGAAAAGTGATACTACCTGTCAAAATTACCCCGCTAAAGACTCTGACTTATTTTGCAAAGGATGGTCATGTTTAAATATTCATACCAGAAAAGGACTTGTCTGTGGTAATTTTCTGTGGTTGAGAACCCTAAAGGCGCAGCCTCGTGGTGCCTGAGCTGTGGTTGGGCAGAGTTGGGGAGACTGTGTCCGGGGTGGGCAGGCGTCTCAGTAAGGGAGCGGCTTGCACAGGATGTGGGTGGAGTTGGCGGCGAGAGGGACGGTCAGGAACTCAGGGTCTGGTCTGCATGGGTGCTCGGAGGGTGGGCTCCTGTGGTCGTCGTTAGGCTTCGTGTTTGTCCAGGAGGATGGTGGTGGACAGTGGGAAGGATGGGCCAGACGTGTGGCGGGAGAAGCATCGTCGGCAGTGAGGTGTGTAAGTGTGCGGTCTTTGTCGTCCCTGCTCAGGTGTGATCATGAAGAGCCCTTGCCCTGCCTGCCCCCGTGCGGCCTGCAGGGAGCCCCGGCCCCCGCAGACTGGCAGCCCCCACTCGTCAGGCTGCTGCTGTCTTTCTCAACACTCTGGCTCTGAACTTTCTGGAAATTTCATTTTGGGGAGAGACGGTTGGGTGCTCATGTTTGCTGAAAGAGAGTGATGCCATTCTAGAAGCGTTCCCACAGACGTGGAGCGCATCCAGGTACACGGAGGTCTGGGAGGCCACCTGTGCGAAGCCGTGCTTCTGGGTCAGCCACTTAAGCCACCAGAGAGCGGGGCGCTTGACATTGCAACAGGCCAGGGCTTCAGCCGGGTGATTCCAGAGGTCACTGACCAGCCTGGGGGGACAGAAGCCTGCCTCGGAGCCCATGCTTACTCAACACAGAAACGAGGACCCTGCACAGAGAGGGGAACACTGTAAATCTTCATCATGTGTTCTTGGTCTGTAATTGCTGGCTTCATCTCTTAAAATGAGTCTGTGTGCTTTCTCTATACGCTTTTCCAAAGCACCGACCATGAGGCTGGACAGCCGCCTGCACTGGGCATCCTGGAAATTCAGAACCACTCTGAGCAGTAACTGATGTAAACAGTGCCAGTGGCCGGCACCCGCACCTTCCTGCGGCTCCTTTTGGGGACACCGTCACACTGATCCTGGGGGCGCCTCTCCCCTCCACTGTGCCTGCCGACTCAGAAGCACTCCTGTCTCTGTGTCCGCATATCAGACGGCGGTTCCTCAAAATGGCATCTGTCCTCGCTGCCTCTGAGGCCCAGTGGTGGTGCCCCCAGGGTTTAGTACCCTGTGTGCAGGCGACACCGTGCAGCCTCACGTCCCCAACATCAGGCCTTGTTCTCCATGCAGGACACATCCTGCAGGCTCCCCTCTCCTAGAGTTTGGGATGAAAACAAACAGGACGGGTTTTAAAGTCAGAAGGAAGGGGTCTTTGGAGACCTGCATGCCTGCTTTTCTGGCCCTTCCGGTGGCTGGTGCCTCATCCTGGCCCTCCTCCCACGGTGCCGGTCCGTCAGCCAGAGCCCCCGGCCTGGCCCTCTAGCTGCAGGCTGTCTTCATGCCTCTGTCCTCAGCGTCCCATCCTTACAGGGAAACATGGGAACTGGAGGGACAGGACCTTCACCGGCAGGAATGGAGCCATGCCCCGAATGACCCAATTCCCACCCAGCGCCCAGAGCAGCTTGCGTGGGGCCTGGCTGCCGGGGTGTGGGCGGAGGGTCCACAGGCTTCTGAGCAGCTCTGGTGGGCAGGCCTCCCACAGTCATCTCCTGCCGTGGGCCCTGGCCCTGGGGCTGGGGCCGCAGGACAAATTGGACCAGCTTTCTAATTACTTTTGAGACCAAACCCAGTGACTTAGGTTCAGCTGGGTTTCCATTCCCACCTCCACCTGGTGGGCAGGCCTGACCCTGTGCCTCCGCAGACCCTGTGGGCTGCCTCCTGCCGGCTGGATGCTCACCCCACTCTCACCCAGAGACCCGACCTCTCCAAAGCACAACTTCTCCCCGAGACCCAAGGTCAGAGGTGTCCCGACCTGGTTTCCGAAGCGTCACATCTGCCAGTTTGTGGAGAGGCTACAGTGGGGTCCTCAGGTGGTGCTGGCAGGGCTTTACTCGTCTCTGCTCGGGAAGGGAAGAACCCCTCAGACAGAAGCCTGCCTGGCCTGGAACTTTGCAGCTGCTCCAACCAGCACCAGGCCTGAGGCGGCATCTGCATCCCCGGGGGGAACACACGCAGTGCTCATTCACGTGCCTGGCGCCTGGGACCGCCTGGTGAGTCGGTGACGCTGAAAACCAAACACATATATGTGCAAACCAGATGGCTGCATGGTGGTAACAAACATAACCCGACACTACTCACACCTCGGGCCACTGTCATGAGAACTGAGGCTGGAGAAGCAGAGACTGGGTCCTGTGTGCATCTGCTCGTGTGTGTGCGTGTGTGTGCGCCTGTGTGCAACTGTGTGCGTGTGTGGACTCCTGCATGCATGTGTGTGGGCTCCTGTGTGCGTGTGTGTGCATATGTGCACATGTGTGCATGTGTGTGCACGTGCCTGTGTGCATGTGTATTTACGGGTGCACACTTGTGTGCGTGCATGGGCTCCTGTGTGCATGCCTGTGTGTATATTTGCGTGTGCATGCCTTGTGCATGCATGGGCTCCTGTGTGCATGTGTGTGTGCATGTGCATGCCTGTGTGCATACATGGGTTCCTATGTGCTTTCCTGTGTGTGTGTGTGTGCATGCCTGTGTGCATGTGTGGACTCCTGTGTGTGTGCCTATGTGTGTGTATCTCCGTGTGCACACCTGTGTGTGTGGGGGCTCCTCTGTGCGTGTGTGGGCTCCTGTGTGTATTTGCATGTGCATGCCTGTGTGCGTGCGTGGGCTCCTGTGTGTGTGCATGTGTGTGCATGTGCACACCTGTGTGCATGTGTGGGCTCCTGTGCGCATGCCTGTGTGCGTGTGTGCGTGTGTGTACCTGTGTGTGTGCATGGGCTCCTACGTGCGTGCGTGGGCTCCTGTGTGTGTGCCGTGTGTGTGCACTTGTGTGCATGCACCTTTCCAGTTTCTTGTGGCCTTGGGCGTGTTGATTGATCTCTGTGAGCGCCCACATCCTCGTCTCTATCGGTGACTGTATCAGGACCTTCTGCAGGGAGTGGAGCGAAGACTAGAACCAGAGCAATACATGCAGTATTTTGCACATTATTACAAAGTCACAATCAATAAGCATCAGGTGGCTGTTTTTATCCTGAGTTATGTCATTGTTGTGGTTTCTTTTTTCTTCTCTAAAATTTGTTAGTTGTTTAAAGATTTACATGGGGTTATGAAGAGAACCCAGCACTTTTGTGGGAAGGACGTAAGAAGTCATTACCCGTCACTGGCCTGTGTTAGAACTGAAGCAGAGATGGGTACGAAGTGCTGTATTCTTCTGTTTTACACTCTCTTGAGATTCCTCTTTACTCTTTTTTGTGCTTCCATAAAATCAGTAATGTACTATTAGCCGGAAATCGTTGACAGAGGCTCTTTGGGGCTAGAGCTTAAGCATCATGTGGACTAAGAAATTACTGCAAAGACCGTGTGCTGACACAGTGGAGAGTACAGTGGTCTTGAGAAACGTGCTGCTCTTGGGGATGTTTTTCTTTCCACCTCGGGAGGCACCCACGACGCATGCCGGGCACACCTGCGGGATGTCCACGTTCAGGGTGAGCGGAGTTGCATCCGTGCTGGCCACTGAATGTGGCACATCCCTGTCACCGGCGTGTTTACTGTAGGCTTGCTGAGCCACCTTCAGGAAACGGGTTCAGCCTCCCCTTCTCCCTGACATGAGCTGTCCCTGCGTGTCCTCAGCTTCCTGCCTACATTGCCAGCCAGGGCTGAGGAGGCATCACTAGGGCCACAGCATGGGTCCCGCACCTCTGCCTGGAGCCCGAGCCCCTCCCTGCCCCACCCTGAGGACTTGAGGCAGTGAATCTCCATGATGGAGTTTTGCTCAGGAATCCTTTCTTTTTTTTTTTTTTTAATTTTATTTATTTGACAGAAAGAGACACAGCAAGAGAGGGAACACAAGCAGGGGGAGCGGGAGAGGGAGAAGCAGGCTTCCCGCCGAGCAGGGAGCCCGATGCGGGGCTCGATCCCAGGACCCCGGGATCATGACCCGAGCCGAAGGCAGACGCTTAACGACTGAGCCACCCAGGCGCCCCTCAGGAATCATTTCTTGATGCCATTTAGTGTCATGCACTCACTGGGGAACACTTGTCTACACCCCAAGTGTGTATACGCCATGGAACAACAGTTAAATTAGAAATCTAAGGTTTCAGCCTCCAAAAACTGTAACGTATCAGTGTTCAAGGGAGAGAGGGTCATAAGTATTTGGAGAACAGGGGGCCACTAGGAAGGCCATGGAGCATCTGACAGGGGTGAGGATTGGCTGCTGTTGGGTGTCTCTGACAGGGGTATGCACGCATATACCCATAGGTACACGCAGCTGAAAATACTAATTCTGGGAAACTCAGAAAATGCAAATGTGTGGGGACAGTAGGTGAATGCCGTATGGTTTTGCCATGATCTTCGCAGTACTACCGTTTTGACATGCATTGGTCTGGACTTCCTGGGAGACAGAGATCATATTGGGGATAAATACATGGGGCCCAGGGTTTCAGGGAGAACAAGACTATAGTCCAACCGATGTTCACGCTGCCTGTTTTTCCCACAAGTCCTATTGCATGTCATCCTTGGTGGAGCCGTCCCAGGTACAGACAGGACCTGGACTCCCTGCCAGGCCTGCTTGCACCTCCGCATCTGCCAACACCCTCGGGACCCTTCGGCCTCATGTCTTCTGCCAAAGCTGACATTTCAGGAAGGCTTCCTCAGTGCTTCCTTTTTAGCCATAAAGCCGCAAGATTGTTTCCACTGAAGTGTGGCTGATGCACAATATCCTTCTACCTTCAGACATAGATGGCAGCAGTCTGATGTTTTTATGCATTACAGGATGGTCCTCCCAAGTCCGGTTACCATCTGCCACCATGCCATTGACTGGGCTCCGTATGTGTACCTTCGTCCCTGTCACCTGCTTACCCACAGCTGGAAGTTTCCACCTCCTAGTCTCTTCACCTGCTTCGCCATCCCTCACCCCCTCCCTCCAGCCACCACCAGATTGTTTTCTGTATCTATGAGTCGGTTTCTGTTTTGTTTTTTAGATTCCACAAATAAGTGAGATCACACAGTGTTTGTCTTTCTCTGATTTCACTGGATGTAATGTTCTCAGGGTTTTCTATGTTATCACAAATGGCAAGCTCTCACTACTTTTATGGCTGAGTAGTAGTCCATTGTGTGTATGTAATGCATCTTCTTTATCCATTCATCTACCTTTGGACACTTTTTATGTCTCAGCAGATGTGAACAATGCTGCAGTGAAATCGGTGTGCATGTATCCCTTCAAATTAGTGTTTTTGTCTTCTTTGGATAAATACCTAGTAGTGCATTTGCTGGTCACAGAGTAGCTCTATTTTTAACTTTTTGAAGAATCTCCCTACTGTTTTTCCACAGCGGCTGCACCAGTTTTCATTCCCACCAACACTGTAGGAGGGTTCCCCTTTCTCTGCATCCTCGCCAACATCTGTGACTTCCTGTCTTGTAGATTTTAGCCATTCTGACAGGTGTGAGGTGATATATAATCATAGTTTCAATTTGCATTTCCCTGATGATGAGAGATGTTGAGCATCTTTTCATGTGTCTGTTGGCCATCTGGATGTCTTTGGAGAGATGTCTATTCGGGTCTGCCCATTTTTTAATTGAACAGACTCATAAATTTGTCATGTGGCACCTCGATACCTGGGCTTGCTACTGTGTCCTGCCCCCTCCCACCTTGTTTTAGGGTAGAAGAAACAAGACACAAGAGCTCACTGAGCCCCTGGTGTGAGGTGCCCACTGCTCATTGCTTCACTGTCTACAATCAGAAAATGCAACTTTCTATCCACGTTCATGTGATATCTTGGATGATTTTCACTGCTTGATTCATGTGCTAGGCTATGTGACCCAGGTGTTCTGTTTTAATTGTGAGGTTTTACTCTTTGAAATGGAAGGAGGACACAAAGGGGAGATCAGCTTGCGCACCTGGTGTGTGGTTATGCAGTTAGCACATTGAATTCAACGGACAGACAGACGGGAAGTGCGGCGGCATCTTTGGTGTTGGCGGCTGGAGGGTTCAGGGGACATTTACAGAGGACAGGCTCATGCTGGGGCTGCGCGTTCACAGGGACTCTGTGCGGGCTGTGCTCACGTGGGTGGCCGTGGGGTGGGTGCCAGGCTATTTTGGTGACAGTTGGTCACTGTTGTGATGACTTTGGGTGGTCCAGACCCAGAAGCCCATGATGCAGCTGCTCATGGTTTTTGGAGTAAAATGTGGATAATAATTTTGTTTTTGTAGGTCGAGTGGTTCGCTGACCAGAGCACGGGATCTGTGGGGAGCTGGGTGGGGTTGAATGAGTCTCCAACCTTGTTAGCTGCCCACGTGGGCAGGGGACATGGCCTCTCGATGCCACTCTGGGAAACAGAAACAGTAACACCTGTTTTGTAAGATGGCTGAGAGGAAAAATACATTAAAATTAAAGTGCAAATCACATAGCACAGTGCCTGGCAGGAAGCCAGGCTTGAATAAATGGTAACCTCTGGGTCTTGTTATTGCCACTGCTCTTCTAGTTACGGAACACCGAGTGTGAACTGCTCATGCTCTGGGGTGTCCTCTTCCCCCTAGAAAGCAGCGAACATCCCCGGGAATAGATGTGTTGAAAGAAGCACACACCACCCAATGCACTGTCGGTGCCCCACTGGTGGATTCTCCCCAGAAGCAAGGATAATTATAGTCCTTCTGTGCTTGCCGTCTGCCAGACGCAGTGCCGGCTCCTCACCGGCCTGGCCTAATGGATCCACACAGCGTGGCCTCGCTGCCTGCCGGCACGCCTGTTTTCACATGTTGGAGCTGCAGCTTGGCTGGAATTGAGGAGCAGGGGGCTCTGCAGCTGGGTGCACCTCGCGTCACGCTGCATGTTCTCAGGCAACACATAGTCTTGACCCCTACCGCGTGCAGGCAGTCTTGGGGGTGCTGGCGGTGGTGAACAAAGCCCGGGACCTGTGTTCTCATGAAGCTGAGCGTCTGCTAGGAGACACTGGCAGGAAGCAGGCAGACATCCTAAGTGTCCCTCGGGTCCTCGAGGTGCTGTTCTATCTCTGTTCCTCCTTCCGTGGGATCCCCTGCAGGTGCCCAACCGTCAGGTGCATCGTGCCTGTGTGGGACCCTCTGCTGCTCACACCACTGCAGGACCAGGGGCTGGGAGGACACAGGCCTGGTCTCAGGAAGTGGCAGAAGGTGACACAAGAGGATGCCAAGTTGCTCCTTTAGGTACCACAAGGGAGAAGTTCGCTTTCTCTTCCGGACCTGCTCAGCTTTGGTCTGCTCAAGTGAGCACTTTATTTGTGCCCTGAGTTTTCCAGGAATAGTGACTTACCATGAACAAAGCGATGTAGGGAAAATGATGCCCAGACTCAAATTTTTGCATCTGTGTCAGTATTTAACACGGAATACTTAGAAATACTTAGAAATACTTAGAAATACCACGGATGAGGAGAGTAGGAAGAAAATATTTCTCTGGCTTCCATGAAAAAATTATGCCCACGCTAGAGACACAGTCTTGAAATACAATATGTGAAAGCAAATTTGAAGATTTTACTAAGTCTGAGACGTACACACATTTTCTTCTCATTTGGCAGTAACTCTCCGTCATGAGCAAAATAAACACACGCCCTGCTCCCAGCTCCAAAGTGTGGAGGCCTCGAGTTACACAAAGGACGCGGGTGCATGTGTGCTGCCCCCCCCCCCCAGGTTCCTGCCCAGGTGCGGGGAGAGATGACGATGTATCTTTCCAGGAGCCTTGGCATTGCTGGCCCTCGACCTCCTCATTGATAATGCTGTCTGGCCATGGCTTGGTTTCTCCCCGGGGACGCTTTTCCTGCTGATTCCTAAAACCTGATGCAGGACGATCACAGAGCACGCTGAGCCCAAGCGGTGGGGATCTGTGATTTTTAGCTCTGACGATGACAAAATCCCGCAAAGGCCGAACAGATGCTCTGACTCCAGAGCCACGTGGTCAGCTTCCTCCTGGGCGCTGTGGGAGGGATACGTTGACGAGCCCAAACACGCTGCCCATGAAATGCTGAGAAAGTAAATCCTCAGAGTCAGTCTGGAAGAAATGCATGGAAATCTGTCACTCACGCATGCCTGAAAATTCATATAATTGCCTCTGGTTAATAGTGCTTTTGTAGCAGTAAGCCCAAGTGTAAATTCCCTCTCCGTACATTACGACCGGTACGTATCATCGGCATTGACGTCCACACCGTTTCTGTCTGCAACACTCAGTCTGCGTCGTTGTTCCACAAGTAAGTGTTCTGAGTGATGATGTTTGCACAGTGACTGGGTTTGCAGTAGACTTCCGACAGCTCCTTACTTGCTTCTCCCGCGCTGTGGCACGGTTGGCATTTTGAAGCCCGTCACGAGGACAAGGAGGACAGACCTCAGAGGTTAGGGGTCAGCATGCCTCAGTGCCTAAAACACGGACTCAGAACGCACGCTTTCCGTAGCCGGACCAGCTCTGCGCGTGGGCTCTGTGGAAGGCTTCGTCAGACTGAGGATGCTCCCCGGGGTCCTGGCCATGAGGAAGGGCGGAGAAAGCCGCGTGGTTCTCCCGTGTGTTTCCGGGGTTAAGCAGGACACGGCGGAAGCAGACTGTGGTCAGTGAAGGTGCACACGGCGAGTCCTAGGGCAACCGACACTCTGTGTGTACACATCACATGTGAAGGTTATTTAGCTCATTGCTAATTCACCCCTTGTTACCAATTCCTTAGCTCATCACACATCCTCTGGCTTGTTACTAGCAAGTACATGACGTGTCTCATGCTCACGAGCCTGGATTATGTCCGTGTCTCCATCGCGTGGGTCCAGCAACACGTCATAGACATACTGCACTGTACAATGGATTTTTTTTTTTAAGATTTTTTTTTTTTTTTTTTTTTTTTTTTTTAGACAGAGAGAATGAGAGAGAGAGAGCACATGAGAGGGGGGAGGGTCAGAGGCAGAAGCAGACTCCCTGCGGAGCAGGGAGCCCTATGCGGGACTCGATCCCGGGACTCCAGGATCATGACCTGAGCCGAAGGCAGTCGCTTAACCAACTGAGCCACCCGGGCGCCCCTGTACAATGGATTTTTATGTTATTTACAGTAAGAGGAAATGGGTGTATCCTGTCCTTTGTAATTACGTTGTCACCGTCCTGGTGCGTGCTTTCCTGGGCACTCACTTTCCAGACAGGACCTGCCTCAGCTCCCGATCCCCATCCCTACCCCGAAGAGGGTTTCAGGAGCCCCAGACTCTGTTTCCTTATTTCATCTTCATGCTGGACAGGGGGCCGTGGTGTGGCAGCTCGGTGCTTGGTGGACCTGCTCGTGCATTGAGCGCTGGGTACGTGCCATCCTCCTCCTGCCTTCCGGATGCCGCTGCCTCCGCGGGAGGTCAGCTGGAGGTTTGCGGCTCCCTTGTAAGTGACAAGTTGTTTTTCTCTTGCCGCTTTGAGACATGTCTCCTGTCTTTGATTCTCAGCATGTTGACCTGAGGCGTCTGTTTGTGGATGTGAGTGTGGATCCTGTTTGGATCACCAGACCTGCCCCGGTGTGCAAACCAGTGATTCTCAGAACCCTCGGGAAGGCTCCGGCCACCGCTCCTCAGGACGTTTGGTCTGCCCTCGGTCTCTGCTCCTGCTGGTGCCCCCAGCGATGTCTCCTGCTTCTCAGAGCCCCCAACGGGGTTCTTCCATCTTTCTTCTGCCTGTTCTGTGGGCTGCACAGACCCCGCCAACCTGCCTGGCTCACTAATCCTTCTGTCAGGACGAACCCGCTCCAGCCTATCCAGTAAATCTTCCATCGCGGTTCTTACACTCGTTACCTCCGGTGGACCCACTGGTTCTGCCCGCACAGTCTGTCCCTCCGTGGGGGATCACTGTTGCCTGGGCTTCTTCAGACATGGATTCCTTAGTCCCTGGAACGTCCCTGTGATGGCTGTTTGCACATCTTCCTGTGCGAGGTGACCTCCAGCCACATGCACCAGTCACACCGTCCCGTGTCCAGCACCCTGGGTCCCCACCCCCACCCAGGGCTTGTCACTGTTACTTGTGTGTGTGTCTGTCCATGCTGGTCTGCCGCGCTCAGGGACAAGCCTCTGGGCCGTGCTCTCGGTCACCCTGAGATGACAGGCGTTTCTCTCTTTCCCTGACCACACCCAGCTGTCAAACTTCACTAATTTTCAGGTGATCGGTCTGTTGTTCTCAACCAAGCTTTTTGGCATAAATGGCTCCACAGAATAATCCAGTCAAATCAGGTTCCTTTGAAGGGACAGTTCCGGGGTCAGTGTTTGGGATTCGTTCTGACTATGGCATCCACGGCTTTTGCGGGCGCCCGTAAATGTGAATGTCTCCACGCTATACTGCAAACGAGGTCAGCGTCTTTGCAAATAGATCAGGAACCAGAGGTTTTGTGCCTTGTTTCCCTCCAGACAAATCTCTGAGCAGGAGGTAGGGACAGTGACGCTTGTCTGTCAGTGAGCCTTGTGCTCAGATGCAGGCAGTGATGATGGGGCCGGGGGGGGTGGTGAGGTTGGAGGTCGGGGGGCGCAGGTGTGAAGTGTGGGGAGGCAGGGGGCGGATGCGAGGTGAGGCTGGCGGCGGAGTGGACATGAGGTCATGGGGGGGCCCAGGGGTGGATGTGAGGTCAGGGTCGGGGGTGGACGTGAGGTCTGGGGACCCCGGGGCAGACGTGAGGTCCAGGGGGCCACAGGGGTGGACACGAGGTCGAGGGTTGGGGGCCGACAAGTGGTCGAGGGTGTCTGCGTGCACCAGAGAAGGGGGACTCTGCTCGAGAGCCTGCGGGAGGCTCTGTAACACCCCACTGTCCCCACTGTCCCCTCCTCCCATCCTTAACAAAACATGAATAAATTCACAGCTGAAGTTATTAATACGTAACGCAGTGTGGACCTTGTTTCTTAAAATAATATGCCTGTTTTGTCATTCATTTTTTAAACTTTCCATTATTTGCTTAAGGACATGAAGGTGTAGGCTCCATGGATTAATACCCACTGTTTTCTTAAGGAAAAAGGAACAGGAGCATAAATGACATTCCGTTCCATAATAGTGGTATCAGTCAGCCGGGGCCGCACAGCCAAGTGCCACCTTCAGGGGCGTAAGCAGCAGACACTTAGGTTCTCACGCTTCGCAGCCTGGATGTCCCCGCCGGTCCCCACACAGGTCCGGTGCTGGTCAGAGCCTCTTTCGGCTGACAGACAGCCGTGTTGTCGTGTCCTCCCCAGGTGGGGACAGAGCTCTGGCATCTCATCCCGTAAAGACACTGGTCCTGCGGGATCAGGGCTCGACCTGGACTTCACCTCCTTCTCAGAGGCTCCCCCATCTCCCAAGACATCCACTCTGGGGACGTGAATCCGGGACACAAGTCCGTTGATCACAAGAGTTATATGTGAAGTAGCTTTGAAAAAGGCTTTCATGATAGGGAAGAACTACTGAATTAGAGACGATCATCCTGCTGTTAAAAATAATTTGCCATGGGAAGGTCTGTGGCACGTTGATTTTTATGAAAAAAAGAAAGAACCAACTTCTTAGAAAGCTCAATGTAAATCGGAAATATGTGTGTGTCATAAAATAGCGTTGATATTGAGGAATGATGATGCTTGAGTGCCCATCCTCATTGTGTCTAGAGCTTTAATACCACAATAAGTGGTCTCGGAAAGAATTATTACTGAGGACCCTATAAAACAAGAACTCCAAAATTCCTAAAAGAGCAAGAGTCATTTCCTACACAAATTGACTGTCATATTTTTTTACTGAATTAGAAACAGCTATTCATGATGGATTTCAAAGTTCTGAACTTACTTTTGGGGGACATACGATGTGGAGCAGGTTGGGTGTGTGACCACGGCCTCTGCCGCGTCTCCCCGTGTGGCTCTGGGCAGCGCTGGAGGCTCTGTGGGCGTGCACGAACCGCTCGGGCTGGTGCACAGGGCGGCTCCCCTCTTCCGCAGGTCCAGCGCGTTCGAGGTGCTGGCTCTGGACGGGATCAGCACGGGGATCCTGCGGTTTCACACGGCCCAGGAGAGCGCCGACTGGCTGAGAGCAGTGTCCACGAACATCAGTGACCTGACAAGACAGAGGGTGAGCAGACTTCCCAGGACTTTCTGCTTTTGCACTTAATCCACAAAAATGATTTGATATTTTTTGTTACTTATAATTAACGCTAAAATAATTAGTTATAAGATTAAACAAGGAAATATGTACTTTTTTCAACATACCACATCTCTGATTAAAACAAGTTCAAAATTAAGTCCTGTACATGTCTCCTGAGTGAGAGTCTGTGCCCAATCAGACATGTGGATGCTCACCCCATCCCTTCCTCTCTCTCCTCCTGTCCCCGCACAAGCACAGACCCTTTCATGTACGTGTAATACCACGTACACTTTACCCAAATGCATCGATGGAACGGGGGGACCCCAATGAGGTTGAAGACAGAATGCCCTGTAACTTTATGAAAACAAGACACATATCCACCCAGCAAGATGTCTTCCCAAAGTTTCAGTGCAAGTATCTAGGAAGGAGAAAGTGCCCTGTCTCCTTGAGGGATCTGTTTGATGTTCAAAGTCAATACAAAATAGCTGGCTGGGAGTTGAAGTCAAATTAAGAGTAACTTCCCAAAGGAACCACTGTATGCTGCCAATGAGCTGTAGGCCCCCGGAAGGACTCGTTCGTGGCCAAAGTGGCCTTTGATCAGTTCCTTCCCAGGTGACCTGCCCATGGACTGTGTTTGTGTCCTGAGGCTTCTGTTCCAGGGAAACAGGTAGCAGGAAGTCCCGGGACCAGCCTTTGGACCCCACTGCCCAGCCGAGCACAGGTCCACCCTGCAGCAGCCCTGCACCCCTTCCCACCCTGCTGCCCATCCCCCGCCCCACCGCCCGGTCCCCCCACCCTGCTGCCCGTCCCCACCCTGCAGCAGCACCTGCCACCCAGTCCCCCACCCCACTGCCCAGCCCTTACTCCATGGCCCATTCGCCACCCTGCCACCTGTCCGCCTACCCCGCTGCCCATCCCCACCCTGCAGCAGCCCTGCACCCCTTCCCACACTGCTGCCCATCCCCCGCCCTGCCCACCCGTCCCCACCCCACTGCCTGTCCCCACCCTTGAGCAGCTCCTGCCACCCAGTTCCCCAGCCCGCCACCTGTCCCCCGCCACCCCGCTGCCCGTCCCCACGCCACCACCCATTCGCCACCCCCCCACCTCTCTTCTTCCCCACACACTGCCTTGTTCCTGGAAGCTGTGAAACAGAGGTTGACTGAGCGCATTAAAATATTTGGGAAAGCAGCAATGTGCTCGATTCCTATAGAGCAGAACCTCTCTCAGACCTTCGTGTTCAGACGTGACAGTTTGAATTCCAAAGGTATCTGGATGGATTAAAGGAAAAGAAAGAACTAGCCGGTGGTGGGAGTTTGGTATTTCAAGAGTGCCTGTGACCAGGGAGCCCCTCAGGTCTGGGTGATTTTACACATTCTAGCTGGCAGGCAGAGCCCAGAGAAGGGAACCAGCTGTGTGGATTCAAAGCCGCACTCCAACTCTGCGTGGTACACTTCTGGACCTCCACTTCCTCCCTGGTAAAATTTTGGAAATAGTGCTGCTGTGCAGGATTTCTGGGAGAGGCAAGTAAAGGAGCACACGTGGGATGGGAAACTCTAAGATTACTAGAGCAGAAATCATTTCCCATTTTTACAGATGTTGAAATTTAAGCATCTCCTGTCCCATAGCTTCACTCACACAAAATACTGGTATTTAAAACGAGTAAGTATGTTAATAGTGAGGTTTTTTGGGTGCCTGGGTGGCTCAGTTGTTGGGCGACTGCCTTCGGCTCAGGTCATGATCCCAGGGTCCTGGGATCGAGCCCCGCATCGGGCTCCCTGCTCTGCGGGAAGCCTGCTTCTCCCTCTCCCACTCCCCCTGCTTGTGTTCCCTCTCGCTGTGTCTCTCTCTGTCAAATAAATATAATCTTAAAAAAAAAAGAATATTAAAAAAAATAGTGGGGTTTTTCTCTACTGTAGCATTGCTGTGGTACATGATTTGGTTTTTAGGTAAGAAATGCATCGTAGAAGAAGCTTGTTCCCAAGGACACGTCCTGCGGCTAATTAATTTCAGTTGCTGATTCGACAGGTTGAAAAATGATGGCATTAATATTCTTGTCCTACTGACTCTCTTGCTTCCTTCTCTCTACAGGTGAGGACGGAGAATAAGTGCTCTTCCCCTTGTGACCAGGTGGGTCCTGCGTTTTTCTTGTCGATCATATGACAAGTCTCTAAAAGTAGTTTCTCCTGGTCTTGGAACTTGATTTGGGAATTTTGGTAGAAGTCAGGGTCCTTGTCCTCGGTGCAGGAGGAATTGCTCTGGTCCTCTGTCCAGGTTATAACTGAGCTCTCGGCACCTGGGTTTTCTGAGGAAATGTTAAACGATAGTGTAGTTGTGATTGTTTAAGCTGAGAGGTGTTTTACTTTGGAGACACTACTGTGTGATCTGAAACTTAAGCACTGTGTAATTTTCTTAAGAACACCCTCATTTGGAGAGCTTTGCCCTGGAGAGACTGCTGTCCAGCAGATGGGTGGGAGCCCATGCCCTGGTGCAGGCAGCATGTGCACATTGACCCAGACCTGCCGACGGGGCTGCCTCGTGGGGAATCCACAGTTCATTCCTTCTCAGGGCAGAGCCGGCCACTGATGAGCTGACGCCCTATCGGGGCTCCCGGTCACTGGGTCTGTAAGTGCGTAGGGATGAGCTGA
>NW_023270277.1:573054-594907 GCF_011800145.1 Mirounga leonina
TAGGGATGAGCTGACTCCCAATCCGGGGGCTCCCGGTCACTGGGTCTATAAGTGCGTAGGAATTAGCTGACTCCCCATTTCGGGGCTCCTGGTCACTGGGTCTATAAGTGCATAGGAATTAGCTGACTCTATGATTTGGGGCTCCCAGTCACTGGGTCTTTAAGTGGATAGGGATGAGCTGACTCCCCACTTCGGGGCTCCTGATCACTGGTCATTGGGTCTGTAAGTGGGTAGGGATGAGCTGATCATAAATTTAGAAAAATGTTACAAGAAATAAAAGTTACATTCAGAATAACTTTCCTGAGAGTTTCTTTCCTAATTATAGAATGTTGACTAGAGGGTTAGAACACAGCCACTGGGTTGGACCTTCTCGTAGGTGGGGGAATGCCTCGATTTCAGGGCATACTCGGATTGCCTGGCACATCAGGAAATCAAAGCCTGCTTTGTTTTAGTTTGAGTCACAAGAGAGTCTGGAAACAGGGTCAAAGAAATAAAACTCCTGATACCAAGAACACGAAGTAATTAGGGTTCGGAGACCTGGAGGCAGTGGGGTAATGGTGCTCTCAGGTTATCTCAGAGAAGTTTTATCGCACATTAAACCATGTTTGTGTGATGCCGGTCTCCGTGGCCCTGTTTGAGTAACAGCTGCTTTCTGATTCCAAGTAATCTCTTTCCTGGTGACATAATTTGGCCAGATTAACATCTATGCCACACTTTCTTCTTCCATAAAATAAGAGAACTGTAATGGGCAATCTAAAGACTGTTTTCTAACCTGAAAATTTCTGTATTACTTTGAACTTTTTTTGTCAGGGGCTCAAATTAGTATATTTGGGGAGAAATATTAGAGATGAGTTTTACTGCATGGGCTTATTGAAGAACTGTGCCTGATGTGTCTCATTGTGCTTTTGGTAGAGGATTATCTCACGTTTTCCCCAAAACTAAACATTTTGTGTATATTGCAGGAGTTTAGATTTGTGACATTGGGCCCTTTAAGAATGAGAGGCAATGATTTTCTCATTCCAAACAGTTCTTTCCTGGTTCTGGTATGTAGCAAAGTCATAATATTTGGATAAATATTTGAAAAAAATACACGTATTTGCGAACTACTGACATTGGAAAAAACAAATATAAAGCAGAAGATCATACAAAAGGCCTGGAGTATAGATTTTTTTAGACTCTTATATTTAGTGAATAAGATGATTGTGTAATTTGCCATCCAAACAGAGGCCTGTCCTTCTGGGATGATGGCCAGCCTAAAAGTGACAGGCATGCATTTGAAATTGTCCTGGGCAAACCGAAACACTTGTTCCCTGCAAAAATAGCAAGTAGCTCTGTACATTTCCGAACTAAAATTCACCTGGAAAACCTGAATTAAAGCGAAATATGAATACCTTACTCACCAAATCCAAAAGAAACCTAAATCTCAGGAATGTGGGCTTTTTCTGTGTAAAGGATGAGCTGTACAGTATCATCTGATGGACACTTAGCTAATTATCTCAACTCACTCAAGTGGGAAAAAAAAAGACTTTCCTATAGAAATGGCATCAGAAAAGATAAATGAAAATATGCTCATTTATTATAATGGTTATGTCCTCTTAATTTAATTACAGTGATATAATTAGGTAGGTGTTCATAAAATTATAATATACGTTTTTTGGAACACGTAATAAGCCATTAGAAAATTCATAATGTAAAAGATAAAATTAGCTAACCTTAAAATTATTTATGAGCTACAAATACCTAAAAAAGATTCATAAAGCAGGTAATGTTTCCATTAATAGCTAAGCTATAATTTATCTCTTTGCTAATTGATCTAGGGAGAATTAAATTACATATGAAATGTCATTAAGTTCACATGCAATTTATAGATGTTTTGGATTATGAACAATCTGATTTTTATAAAATTTCTTTCTGTAAAATCCCATCTGGCATCTTGACCCAGGACATCTTTCACCAGGAGTTGGAGTGAAAGCTGTCAGGGGTTTGTCCTGCAGACCGCAGCGGCGGGGACAGCCCACCTGAGCCCGGGCTGGGTTAGCACCTCCCTCCCCCCCGCCAGGTGTCCCCACCTGGAAGCAGCTCCTAGGACAGGTGTATTGCACAAGGTGGCTGGCATGTCTGTGAAGATTCCCTTTTAATTATACTGAAATGCACAAGTTACTTTAAAGCCTTACTCCCTACTATGTGTGCAACATTAAAGTTTCAGGTAAGACGCGGGACTGACATTCATTTGAATTCATGCCCTGAACACTTCAATTATGTCATTGTTTTCATTAACTTTTTGAATCCTATTCTGATTTGTTACAACTTGTGTTTTGTGCCTTTGTATTAGGAAGTTGGACTGTAAAGAAAATCAGGCTTTCCACGTAGGTCAACTCTGTGTTTACTGTAGCAATGGAGGATACAGCTGTCGGCAGCCACAACCTCGTAGACAAATCTGCAATACTAGCCCCAAAGAGAGTGCAATTTAATGCTGTGTTTTAAATATACATGGGGGGGCACAACTCTCCTGCAGCCGAGGACCCTGTGGGGCGCAGACGCACCCAGAGACGCTCCTGGCCGGTGTGGAACTGTGGGTGTTCCTCTCATACGCTCGCGCTCCCAGCCGTCTGTTTGGTCTGAGCATTAGGAAGCCCGCTGGTTCTGAGTGCCCACTGTCTGTTCCTTCTAGCCCCAGTGCACACTCACTACGGCTTGGGTTTAATTTCAAGGGTTTTCCTCTGCAGGTTGTGCATATGGGATGGGTCAGCGAGAGACTCGAAGGCACTGGCTCCTGTCATACCTTCCGATCCAAGTTCCTGGCCCTGAAAGGCTCGTCCCTCCACGTGTTCAGCACCCCTCCGGTAAGGACGCCCGGACTCCCTGGGGAGGGGCTGCTGCGGAGAAGCAGCTCGGGATGTGGTGTCTGCCGGAGGCCAGACACAGAGGGGCCAGACGCCGCCGCTCTCCTGCTCACACACCAGCTGGCTGGGAAGCGGGGGTGCAGAAGGCTTTTCTCAGAGCGTCACACACAAAACAGAACAAAACCCTTCTCTTCACACATTCCGAGTTAATGGCCAGAAAGTGAAATTTAAAAAGTCACTCTTTCCTTCACATCCCCGTTTTATTAAAATAACCAAACAGCCTGATTCAGCAGCGCCCACCACGTAGACCCGATGCTAAATGCCATAGTTTACAATTGTATCATCACGGACACCACTTTCCAGAAGGGACCAAATACAACGTGTGCCCCGCCCAGTGAGGAGTTAAAGCAGTTGCTCGTCCAGTATGGAGAATTCCTGTGTCCCAGTTTCCCCAGAGGTTGACACTGAGTGTGACCCTAGGACATTTGTGGAAACTAGAAGCTCAGGAGTGGGTGTCCCCAATAACAACACCATAGACCACCAGTCCTCCCCACGTACCTGACACTCTCCTTCTGTCCCTGGAACAACCAGGGCACCGGGTTGTACGGGTTTTGATAAGCTAGTGCTGTGAATTTACTGAGGTTAAAGAGTCCTCTAAATTTTTTTTAAAAAACAATCATAGAATTCTCCTCAAACAAATGTACTGATTTTTCTTAACATTTGTTGCTAATGTAATATTAGGTGGTTTTGCCTGACAAAGACAAGTAGGAGAGAATTTGAAACCTAACACAGAAACAAACCTCACTAACATGGGGCTCACTTTGGGCTCTGCAGGAGTGGGGAGTGGGGCTGGTGAACCCAGGGGAGGGGCCGTCCGTCCGCAGTCCTAACAGAGATGCTCACATGTCCCTGTTACAGAGGGAGACTCAGGGCAGGCTCAGGCCCTGATGCGCAGGAGGAAGAGCCTCGCCTCCACCCGGTTTAGCACGGTCAGCTCAGTGCCTGAGACCAGAGGCGCCCCTCGCAGGACCGCAGGTTGTTCCCAGTTATTTTTCCTGCTGATAGTTGAGGTTCTCTGTGACATTTCTCGTCCCACTTCTGAGGACCCCGGGGATGACCACTGTCCCGGGCACCCTGGGGTTTGGGGCACGGCCGGGTTGGGGAGCCCCGAGGTGACTGCGGTCCCAACGGCACGGCCCCTCCTGATCTCAGTGCTGTCCCGGCATAATTACTGTTAGCAGTCACTTGGGCCCCAGGTCTGAGCTGGGACCGGGTCGCAGGCTGTGCTCTGCCGCGATGGTTCTGGCATGTGCAGGAAGGGCCGGAGAGTGTGGACACAGAGCAGGCCGCTCCCTCCCAGTGGGGAGGGCCCCGTGAAGGCGGATGGTACCCCCACCGTGGCTCCCAGTGTGTGGCCTGGCGTGGAATTCCAGGGCAGAGTCTGTAAGACCCATTCACAA
Organism: Mirounga leonina; assembly: GCF_011800145.1. Taxonomy (NCBI): domain Eukaryota; kingdom Metazoa; phylum Chordata; class Mammalia; order Carnivora; family Phocidae; genus Mirounga; species Mirounga leonina. Next base: position 577,358 of record NW_023270277.1, read on the forward strand.
AGCGGTGTTTTTCAAACTACTTCACGACCTGTACATGATGTTTAGGAAATGCAGGGGTACCTGGGATGAGGATCATGGCTCTGTCACCGCCAGGGCTCCAGAGAACCAGACGCCCGAGCTGCAGGAAGTGCCTCTGCCCGGGACAGAGGGCCTGTGGCCGTGCCGTTGGCTGGAAACGTGGGGGTTTGGTCTCCCCGTGCATCTCTGTGCCTCCAGGCACAAGTCCGTGTCAGGGTGCTGAGACCTGCCCACCTGTGCCCGCAGAGGGGGCGCTGAGCGGAGCCGTCTCTCCGGACACGGCTGGTACATCCTGGGTTCTCCTCCAGGGAGTCCGTGCTGATCTTCCCAGTGAGCGGACCTGAATCTCACAGCTCGCTGTGTGTTTGGGAGGCAGCAGGCTGCGGCACGCCTGGAGACCGGGGTGGATGGGAGGCCGCTCCCAGGCTCAGATGGAGTTTATGGCGCAGCACCTCGCACACATGGCTGAGGAGTAAATGCACACGTGCAGAGTGCTCGCACAGCTCGGCCTGTCCTGGCCAGCCCTGCATGAACATGACCCGGCTTATCCCACCCTCAGCTGCAGGGACCTGGAGCATCGGCCCTTGTGCCACCTGGGACTTGCCCTGAATGCTTGCTCCTGCACGCATGCACCTGCTGCCCTACGCAGCCCCCAAGTCGCACTATCTCAGGCTCACGCACTCTGTCCTCGCTCTTGGTCTCTGCTTGCTCCTTACCTACCGTGGGGCCCTTGTCTGTGGCTGCATTGGCCGGGCAGCATGGCTGCTGCCTTATGGACTGTCATCCAGCAGACTGCGATCTGGTCCAGGATTCGGGGATAAAGCTGTGTGATCTGGGGCAGGTCACCAACCCTCTCTGGTCTGCTCGCGCCCCACACATCAAGTTGGAGTGAAGTCCGGCACCCGCTGGAAGAACGGGCCCATAGAGGCTGCACCACTCTTCTCCTGTCCTGTCAGCTTCCATTCCTGCTGGCCTCTGCTGAACTTGTGGTGTGTTTTCACATTCAAGCCCCAGAGGGGCACGTCTGACTGGCTGGCACAGTCCTTGAGGGCAGGGACCCCTGTCTGCGCCAGGGAATGTGAGGCTTGGAAGACACTGACGTGCCGGCCAGGAACCCCCTGGTGGGGGGGCGGAGGAGACCCCTAGCACCGACTCAGGGAAGGGCTGGGCTGTCCGTTTCACCTGTAGCCGTGGTCACCAGCGGGCCTCCATGGGACCTGGGTTCCTGCACCCGGGAGGTGTGCACAGGAAAGGGCCTTGTCAACAACTGTTGGAAAACTAGGTAAACCTGTTAGGCGTCTTTCTGGGGGTTTCTCCCAAGTTGTATTGCTCCCCAAGGTGGTACAGCTCGCGTTACCGCACGTGACCCAGCAAGGCATGCGTGAACTTAATCCCAGCCTCGCAGAGATACGTGCCAGGAAAGTCATGGGTCTGAAAGTCCCCTCGAAGCTCCCCAAGTACGCTTCTGGGTGTCCAGTCGTCAGAGCCTGAGACTCTGGTCCTACAGGTGTTGGTGAGGTGCATGGTCCCAACACTGCTTTAGTCCACTGTCACCATTTCATTGGGGGTATTTATTTGATATAAACGAGAGGAAATAGAAGAATCTAGTCTAATTTTTACCTGTATGTTCATCTGTTTCCTCATTTGAGTCTTGCTTGAATGAAATTCATGGGTAAATAGTAAATAAGTATAACTGAGGGGGCTATTTTTGATAATCTTAGTCAAAATCGGCTCTTTAGAGATCACGCATTCACTGTATTTATTACTGGAACATTCTTAAAAAGCATCTAAAAGCTGCAAGGACAGGCTTTGTGGGTGGATCTCTGCATTAATGACCCTGAACTGAAGGGGAAATTCAATTTTCTAGACATTCGGTTCTAGCATGGTGCTTAGGAGGCCCCACGTCATCTCTGGAAGGAGTCTGGTGGCGTCGGCCGGCCGCCGAGCTCTGCCGGGATGCCTGAGTCCCTCTCAGACCGGAGAGCTCCAGCCGTTCACAACGCCCCACACAGGCGGGCGCCTGGCCCTGCGCAGACCCACCTATCCCTGTGCCGGGGGGCGGGGGGCTCGGCTTGAAGTGAGCATCCCCCCAGGTATTGTGTCTAGATTCGTGTCCTAGAGCAGGCCTCCAAAACCTGTTTTAAATGTGCTGACCTACCTGGGAAGACGTAACGAAGCAAGGGCACAGCCTCCCTCACGGCTCCTTCATGGCTGGCTGAGTCAGGAGATCTGTTGACACACGAGTTTGAGCCGTTCATTCTGTGCTTGCTTGGGCAGCTCACAGAAGATGAGCACGGCGCCTGCACAGGATGGCACGTGGATGAGACCAATCGTTCCAGGAGATCCTGATGCGTCTGACTCTCGAGTTAAACCTGCTGCTTTTTCCTCATACCTGGGTTTACGAGGCTCAGTTGCAGGTGTGGAATCCAGCTGGTATCTCAGACGTGGGTGACTTCTGCCACAGCACAGTGCATGGCGTCCCTGCAGGCCACCGTGGTGCTGGGGCCGGAGGTGCAGGCGGGGGCCGGGCCGGGCCGGGCCGGGGGCGCTGCCCCGTGAGCACAGCCTCGTCTGCTGAGACCGGCCCCCTTTCTGTTGTCTTAGGACAGAACTAACACTCGCAGACTGGTCACCACAACATGGCACCATGCCCGCATGGGGCCTCTCCACCCTCCCCTGGTCTCCCTGTCTCTGTCTCTCTGTCTCTCTTGGTCTCTGTCTCCCTGTCTCTGTGTCTCTCTGACCAACGTCTCCGCCGTGACCTGACTTCGGATTCCCCGGAGACAGAGCCCTGCCTTAGTCGCAGGAGCCTCCCTCCCGGACCCCTCCTAGGGCTGCCCGGTGTCCAGGTCTCTTTGAAACAAAGGTCCTTCCTAGCCGCTGTTTCTTTTGTGGCCCCTCCTCATTCAGGATCTCTGCAGAAGGTGACCACCCAGGTCCCCGTGCCCGTCTCAGGGTCACCAGCGGCGACTTCCTGTGATCAAGAGGGTTTTGTTGACGGAAAGAGAAGCGTGAGGCCCCTTGGAGCTAGTTTGGTTCTCGCTGTTAACTTGTAAAGAGACGGCACAGCCCCAGATGAGTCTAGGAAGTAGTTTCTGGGACGCGGGGCGCTGGGAGGTGGAGTGAGCCCCGCACACGTTCACCAGTAGCCTCGGGTTTAACGAAGCCGGATGTTAACGAACTTTGTGTGCATCTCTCCAAAAACTGAAATATGAAGATGCAGTCACCCTCGAAAAAGCAGGGAGTGCAACCCTCTGAATCCTTAAATGTAAAAATAAAATGGTTCATTACATAATATGGCATCTCTGGGCAGGCTGTGAAGCTGCAGAATCCGGGAAATTTGGGAAGCACACCCACCCCACAGCCGTGAGAGGAAAATGCCCCCGTTTCCTGAGATGGAGCGTGATGGGGGGTGTATGGGTGAGGGCTGGGTGTTCCTCAGCTTGAAACACCTGACAATGTCCAAAGGAGATGCTCGAGTAGAGATGGAATCACCTGTGTCCGGTTCTGGGAAGAGATCTGGCGGGCAGCATCCGTGCACGGATGTCCCTGGGGCTGAGGCCACATGAGCCCTGATACCCTTCTCAGTGGGTTCTTCATGTTGCAAGCCACCTATATCCCTTTCCCAGTGGCAGTCGATCCTAGTCACCCACACGGAGAAATGAAAAGGCGAAGGCAGTGGTATTTATAAATATTCAATCCCCAAATTAGAGTGAGTTCACTTGATTTATTTGCATGCTTCTTAATGTCTTCATGTAATTTAAAAATTCCTGGTGACCTAAACTGTCGGTGCTAAATATCATCTATAAAATCAGAATAAATGCTCCCTGAAGAGGGTTGTAGTGAGGTTAAAATAAGGTGATTTATGTGGGAGTTGTCTGTACTGATGAAATGCTAGAAGCGCACTCGGTATTTTCTGTGATCACAAAGAAGATGCTCTTTGACTCTTGGTTGAATAATCCATAATATAAGTATTGGCAGGTAGTAAAGCCTAGTGGTTGTGCTGTGTGTTTGGAAATGCCATCGAATTCTCTCTAAAGAGAATATAAAGGAAAAACCAACACTTTAGGTTTTTTGGGGGATGGGGAGAGTAAGCCAAGAAATCTCAAAGTGTTTCCTGGCTGAAACCCGTAAATAACGAAGAGCAAATTCCACAAGACAGCAAAGACAGTCTACGTAAGAGTGTTCAGTCCTTTGTGGTTCAAAGGGAAGGGATGACAGCAGGTGTAGCAGGTTGGATCCAGGTGCAGAGAGAAGGCATGGCCTGTGGCGCACTCCCTGCCCACGGTTCTGCACTGTGATTTCTCCGTGGGACATGGATGCTCCATTCCCAGACCTTTGGAAATATTTTCAAGAGTTCACATCTTTTAAGGTAGAAATGGTAGCAGCTCCCTTTCTATTTTAATTAGATGCAAAAAACAGGTATGTAAATATTTTACCATTAAAACTGAGTATTTTGAAAACCTTTGTGTCCCTGTTGGGTTCGCGTGTCCAGGAGTTAGGTAGAGACCAGGAAAAAATCTGGAACACAAAAATGTCAAAGTCAGAAAATGAAAGCAAGCCTTCATGGCTCTTTCTGCCATTCCATGTGTATGTGATGTTGTAGGACAGAGTTTCACACCCATTTCCAAACACACGTTAGAACCCGCACGTCAGAGTCCACACAGTAATTTCCTGGGAAGTGAAAGGCCAGGGCGTAGTTCTCTCGGCAGCTGATTTTCTTGGCCGCTGGACACGATGCTCTGGGTAGAAACAGCGGGTGTGAGTAGTCCTTCTGTGGTCCTGTGATGACGTCTCAGTCCTTCGTGAGCCTGAGCCCCTGCACTCTGGACCTCACGAAAGGCCCTCAGGGTTTTCTCCCCCCTTCTGTGGGACAGGCTGGCTGAGGGGCTGGACTTGGTATTGTTCTTCCCCAGGGCAGCGAGGCTCTGATGAAGCCCCAGCAGGGGTGGCTCTGGCTAACCTGCCTCCCCGAGGTTCTTGGGAAGAACGGTGCTCTGGGGTCTGTCAGAAGGCTCCAACGGGACTTTTCCCCAGTGTTTTCTGTGGGACCTGGTTGAGCTCCTGGAGGTAAATCTCACAGTGTCGTGGGGCCTCCCCGACCCCGTGATTGGGTCGCCCTGCAGTTTTTAACTTGGGGTGGCCCACACTGAGCCCCCAGCAATCTGCTAATATGACAGTGGTTTTCCTGCTAGTGTGGATCCCCGCAGTGGACTCCACTACCCAGGCTCCGCTCTGGGAGGCTGTGCTGACCTGTCTTGGGACCACGGTGTGCCCTGTGTCCCCCCTTATGGATCCGGGAAGTGTCTGTTCAGGTTTTCACTTGTTACATAAGAGCAGTGACTTCCAAGCTCCTTATGCACAATGAGAAACGTGCTAACTTTTTAAATAAAAAAAAAAAAGCAAACTTTACCATTACTTAACATTATGATGCCAGTTTAAACGAATCATTTTCATGCATTATTCAAAATAACAAAGGCGTACTTTTAAAAGGGGACTGGAAAGCTTTTGTAAGACAAGGAAGAAGTTTCACTCTGAAAACACTAGGGAAAGAGTGGTTTTGTGGAATAAGCTGTGAACTGCTTCTCATTAGCCGTAGGCTGTAAGCTGAGCCTGCCTGTGCTGTCTGGCAACTGGGGGAGTGCTGGTCACCCTCGAGTCCACAGTGTCCTCCATCTGAGGACAGGGGCACATCCCACAGGCTCATGGTGAACACTGAGGACCTGCATCTGTATATTCTTTTTTTTTTTAATTTTATTATGTTATGTTAGTCACCATATAGTACATCATTGGTTTTTGATGTGATGATCCACGATCCACTGTTTTCGTATAACACCTAGTGCTCCATGGTGTTCGTATAACACCCAGTCCTCCTCATCACCAGGCCAACCAATCCTCCCTCCCCCCTCCCCTCATTTTTCCCTTCCTTCTCCTAATGTCCTCCATGCTATTCCTTATGTTCCACAAATAAGTGAAACCATATGATAATTGTCTTTCTCTGCTTGGCTTATTTCACTTAGCATAATCTCCTCCAGTCCCATCCATGTTGATGTAAAAGCTGGGTATTCATCCTTTCTGATGGCTGAGTAATATTCCATTGTATATACGGACCACATCTTCTTTATCCATTCGTCTGTTGAGGGCATCTCGGCTGTTTCCACAGTTTGGCTATTGCAGACATTGCTGCTATGAACATTGGGGTGCATATGGCCCTTCTTTTCACTACATCTGTGTCTTTGGGGTAAATACCTAGTAGTGCAATTGCTGGGTCACAGGGTAGCTCTATTTTTAAATTTTTGAGGCACTTCCACACTGTTTTCCAAAGTGGCTGTACCAACTTGCATTCCCACCAACAGTGTAAGAGAGTTCCCCTTTCTCCACAGCCTCTCCAACATTTGTTGTTTCTTTCCTTATCCATTTTTGCCATTCTAACTGGTGTAAGGTGGTATCTCAGTGTGGTTTTGATTTGAATTTCCCTGATGGCTAATGATGATGAACATTTTTTCATGTGCCTGTTAGCCATTTGTTTGTCTTCTTCAGAGAAGCTACTTTTCATATCTTCTGCCCACTTTTCGACTTGATTATTTGTTTTTTGGGTGCTGAGTTTGAGAAATTCTTTATAGATCTTGGATACCAGCCCTTTATCTGTAGTGTCATTTGCAAATATCTTCTCCCATTCTGTGGGTTGCCTCTTTGTTTTGTTGACTGTTTCCTTTGCTGTGCAGAAGCTTTTTATCTTGATGAAGTCCCAAAGTTCATTTTTGCTTTTGTTTCACTTGCCTTTGGAGATGTATCTTGAAAGAAGTTGCTATGGCCGATGTCGAAGAGGTTACTGCCTATGTTCTCCTCTAGCATTTGGATGGATTCCTGTCTCACATTGAGGTCTTTCATCTACTTTGAGTTTATCTTTGTGAATGGTGTTAGAGAATGGTCGAGTTTCATTCTTCTGCATGTGGCTGTCCAATTTTCCCAGCACCATTTATTAAAGAGACTGTCTTTTTTCCATTGCATGTTTTTTCCTGCTTTGTCAAAGATTATTTGACCATAGAGTTGAGGGTCCATATCTGGGTTCTCTATTCTGTTCCATTAGTCTACATGGAAATCAATGGAAATCAACGCATCTGTATATTCATAACTATGTTTGAAAACTCTAAAACATTTAAATTTAACATGGAATTTTGCTATTACTATTTAGCAACTTCTCCTTATAAAAGCAATACACGAAATATGGCAAGTGAATTTATTCCTAAATATTTACAGATATTTGAGTCGGACCTTGGACGTTGTATCCTGGAGCTGGTGACAATTTGCCAATAACAATTTCTACTTTGCCCAAATCTATAACAACCATATGTGAAGTTTTTAATGTCTGTGTATTTATTTATGCTATGGTGACATAAAACATGAGGTTTCTGAATCTGAGACAGACTACTACTGACTCACCACACATCTTCGGGCCCGTTTCTGGGCACGGACCCCACAGGTGGTGCAGCGAGCACCGACGTGCTCTGCACGGACAGAGATTTGAGAAGGGAGGGCACCCATGGCACAAGAGAGAGACTGTACCTCACTGGCCGTGTAAACAAGGGCTCTCTGGGGGAGGAGAGGCTGCTGCTCATCACCCTGTGGAATGAGACCAGATCGCTCCAGAAGGCAAATGTCCCTGACCAGTCACTATCTCTGTACCCACTTATGCAACCTTCCTCCCAGGGGAGTCTGCTCAGAAAGCCTGACCACACTCACAGAGCCTGTGTCTCAACACTTCAAGTCAGAACACTTGAATACATTTTCAGAAGGTCCAAAGATTCTCTGACAAATAATTTAGGAAGAGCTGAAAGAGAAAGTCCTATACTCAAGGATGGTTTCTGAGCTCCATCAAGATGAGGCAAAGGGATGACATTGAAGCAAAAAAAGAAGGACAGAGGGCTGGAAGAGAGATGGGGGAGGGGAGTCCATCAGCATTTTCCATCTCGGGTGGGCGTCCGGTGCAGAGGAAGCAGAACCCAGAGGTGGGGGCTGGCCCAGGACTTCCAGGCGCTGGGAGGTGCTCCCAAGTGTGGATTAAAGCCAGGATAATTCTCATCACTCTGCTCTTCTTCCTGCCAGCCTGTTATTTCTGACTTGCAAATTGGAATCTGAGAAAACGGGAGCTACTCATGTTTTCAAACATCATTAAAATGTGTTAATAACAGTCAATTTTATAGCATCTTACAGCATTAACATACAAATTATGTAGCAGTTACCTGTGGACATGCAAGAAATATTAGAGGCAATTTTAAGAATGTCAATTAGGCAAATATATTCTATCATTTAATTTTTTTTACCTGAAAAGAAATAATTGAAGACTTGTAGACTGAAAAAATATTAGACAATTGTATATCAAATACAGAATTATTCTGTGTCACCTCTGGGGCTGCACTGAAAGTATTCCACAATAATATCAAAAGACGCCAAGATATTACATCTTATAGTCTAAAATTTCTGCAACATTTCAAGTCAAATATGGTCCCATAAAATAGAAACTGTTAACTCTCATGACTTGGGAAAAGTAGCAATGGCATGTGGTTACAAATGTTCACTCTGATCATTCCCTTTTCGTTGCCAGCTGGTTGGAAAAATTGAGGTGTCAGCATGGATCATTTTTCCTTTTCCTGATTTCTGAGTCATCAGGAATGAGTGTAAGGACCAAGGGATCACATCCTATCCCCGTCCCCTGGAAGCATTTTTCCAGAGACAGGCAGGTGTGGTGATGGCTCCGAATGCCAGTCTGCATCCCTCTCTCACTATCAGGAGATCTTAGCCCTCCTGAGAAACCGTGCAGATTGCTCACGCTGGCTGCATCTGAGGACCTCTGATGTAAGGAGGTTACGTCAGGGAGCATCTAGTTTGCAAATCGAGGAGTTCTGACTGAATATGCATCTCTGTGTAAATAAGGTTTTCCTAGTTCACTCTCCATCTTTCCTCCCCGCTACCGTCTGTCTGTCTGCCAGCCTTTCCTTGTAAAAGGGGTCAGGCTTTTTACCCTTGGATTGTCTCTTAAGACCTCACCACAACAGAGTCATCACCGGCGCATATTTTTAAGACAAAGTTCTGACCAGGTCGGGCTGGGGTGGGACCTGAGATTCTGTATTTCTAGCAAGCTCCCAGGTAATGCTGATGCTGCTGGGTCACATGGCCTCATAATTCAAGAGTCTATTTTAATACATCAATAATAAATTTACTTGAAAGTCAAGATCTCTGAGCCCCACGCCACACTTGCTAAATCTGAATCAGATGGTGCCAGGAACATGCCTCATAACGGGCTTCACAGGTAATTCCTGGCTGTGCTCAGCTTTAGTTCAAAACTCTAGGAACATCTGCTTCAGAAATTTCATCCCATCACTGACTGCTGTCCTCCAGACCTCTAATTTTGAACTTTATATTTACCTTCTAATTACATGTATATATGTGGATACACACACTGGTATATAATTTTTCACTTTACTAATCTAGTAGATGCTGATCTTGTTGTCTCGGGGACGACCGTGTCCTAAATCATTCCAGCCTGTGAGATGGTTGGGTTTAGTGTTGGGTTGGCACAGCCCAGACAGTTTCCAGAGTTATAACTAATTTAAAAAAGGTGAAAGGAGCCCGAAGGGCATCATGGATATTTTGGAGGTAATTTGCGTCAAACAGAAGCAGGAACACTTTCTGCTTTTTCTGAATCAGAGAAGCGTTCATGTAGCAAAGCTTGAGGACGGCAAACCCACACACTGACGTGAGCCTTTATGGTGCCAGGTCCCAGCAGCAAGGAAGCTAATAAGGGGGAACGTTCTGAATAATGTAATTTTTTTCTTTGTATTTTCATGATTCTTCAAAAATAAGCAGCATTGTTGTAACTGGAAAAGTTAAAAATTGTGTCCACGTGCATCCTGCAGCCTCCAAGCTCCACTGTACCCCAAATCACCTTCCAGTTATCACTCTAACTGACCTTCTCGCTGTTGTAGCTGTTGTATTCTACCTTTCGCATTTTCAATCACAGGAGTAAGGACTTACTCTGGGTCAGTTGATACTAAGTGGCCACACGTCCCTGTGATTCTTGTGTCATTAACTCTTCGGTGAAATGTTCCGAGGTGATGGGTTTGAAATGCCTGGTTGCCGCCCGGTGTTTCTATAGCGGAACGATTTCAAGAAGGTCACCACTTAGTACATCAGGTACTTCCAACATTTCAAAGACACCGTGAACCGTGATTAGTTTCATTTTTTATTTGTATGTTTAATGGCTGGAAAGTAAGTGCAGGGTGAGCAATAAAAACCAAATTTGTTACAGTGTTGACTATTTCAGATTTTATGTGTGAAATATTCTAGTGTAGAGATCATACATGCGAATGTGAATTGTCAGCCATAAAACAGCACTCAAAAATCAGAAGATTTGGGATACCTGGGTGGCTCGGTCGGTGAAGCCTCTGCCTTTGGCTCGGGTCATGATCTCAGGGTCCTGGGATCGAGTCCCGCATCCGGCTCCCTGCTCATGGGGGAGTCTGCTTCTCCCTCTCCCTCTGCTGCTCCCCCTGCTTGTGTATGCACACTCTCTCTCTCTTTCTTTCTGTCAAATAAATAAAATCTTTTTAAAAAATTGGATGATTTGATCATTATGATCATTAAAATAGTTGTAAAACGCAATGTCAGGCCAATCAAAAACATGTTCAGTTAAATTGATGAGCTAATAAGTTTGTATTATTCCTGGAATGGAGCAGACTAGTGAGTTGAGTCCTAATTCACAAGACTGGACACACACACTTCAGGTCACATCCCAGCAAACACACAGACTCACACACACTAACACATATACTGGTCACCCTCCTAAGTTCTCTAAATTTGACCTAAAATTCCTCCTGAATTCAGTGTCAATCCGAGTCAGTGTAGAATCCAAAATGAATTCTGCAGCTGTACCTGAATGCGTGTGATAGACGAGCCCCTACCTTACCAGCTTGTGCCGAGCCCCAACGGAGGTGAGCACAGGTGACTCAAATCCACGGCCACGTGAAGGTTTAGTGTTCCTACCATCCTACTCACGGCTTAGAATTTACTTAAGGTAAAGACTCACTCCGCTGCTGTAAATGTTTACAATTATCCAATTAAAAGTAGCATGTTCGTTTTCATGTATACTTAACAATCTTTCCATGTTTACTGAGGTATAATTGACAAAACCGCAGTATCTCTAACGTGTACAACGAGGTAGTTTGATGTGTGCGAACACCCTACGCTGAAGTGACATGCCCATTATCTCGCATAGTAGGAGAACGCTTGTGGTTTATGTGTATGTTTTATATTTCTTGCAGGTTAGCACATTAGACTGGGTACAAGCAGAAAAATCCTACAACCTCTGTGAGGTACTATTTAAACTTCACAAGGTAGGTGTTCTTTGCACATGAGTGCTTTCATATAAATAAGATGTGCCTTTGGGTTCAAAGAGTCCGTTGAAGTAGTAAGATAACCTGAAAATCTTCTGTATTCATCCCATTTTCGCATCCTCACAGTTGCCATCCTGTTGTTCATGAAGGTGGATGGGTGGGTCGGTAGGCAGATGGATGGGTGGATGGATGGATGGATGGTTGGATGAGTGGATGGGCGGGTGGGTAGATGGGTGAGTGGATGGGTGGGCGGGCAGATGGGTGGGTGGGTGGATGGATGGTGTGTGCACAAGTGTGTATGTGCACGTGTGTTGGAGAGAGGGCATTTTAGTTGCCTCTACTTACAGTAAGATGTTCCAGAATCTTTGGTTATTATTGTCCTTGTCATTGTTTTTAATATATCAGATAAAAACCTGAGTCCTAACAGCTTTCTAATCAGCCACTGAGCTGACCAGAAGGGCTAATCAAATAGTCGCCTGCTATTATAGGGAAAGTACTCACTGGCTAAGGAAGGGCAAAGTGTTACCTGTAACATGCATCCCAAGCTTTTGTATCATCCAGTTTAGTTGAACACTTCCAAAGTAGTGAATCCATTGCAGCAGAATCAGTTCTCAGTTTCTGCTGGGCTGACGCCTCCCCCGGGGCATGTGAAGTTGGGGGCGAGGGTCAGGGCTTCCCGTGAGTCCTGGTGGGACTCCTGCTTGCTTGCAGTGGTCATGTGTTGCTAGATTGGAGATGAAGGCAACTGGGTGAATGTGGATTCCACCAAGTTGCACAAGCCTCAGAGACACAGTTATCCCACTGGTGGACTTTTAGCAGATCTCAGGCTAGTAGAGAATTCTTTAAAACACTAAATTATACAAAAAGGTTGGGAAGTGGAACCTGAGATGGAAAATGAGGGGAAGAAAGTCAGTCCTGGTCACTGAGCTGGCTCAAGTGAAGGCAGATGGTCCCTGGGGGAGTCAGTCCTACCCCTCCCTGGTGGCCTGGGGGCAGTTGCGGTGGGCCCTGGCCTGCTCCCAGCTGTGGCTTGTGCCCAGGTGGTTGGGAGGCCGTATGTCTGGCCTCCAGTTGCTGCTCAGGGAGAACCCAGGGCCATCACCACAGGTCATGGGGGCAGAGTCGCAGGCAACTGTCCTCAGCCCCCCACGCGCAGACCACTGAGATCAGGCCGGCCCACGGCATACAGGCAGCGGGGGGATGGTTGAGTGCCACCGAGGGTTTGTGGTTGTGTGTGAAGTGCGTGCTCTAGAGTTCGACGGGCTGACTCCACCCCTTGAAATTTTACTTGATTTCTTTACACCTCAGTTACGTCATCTGCAGAATGAAAGCAGTATTGGTATTCTCTATTGTACGGTTCTCTCTGCGGGGTTGTGTTAGTTCAGTGGATGGCGACAGCATCGCTCTGGCCGTAGTGAGGTCCTCACTCAGCATGGCCTCCCGGGCATGTGTGAGGTCCCTTCCAGCCCAGGGCGTCCTGGGAGCTGGGACTCACCAGCACCGCAGTCCGGGGCAGCGTGCTGCCGGTGACTCCGTCCTGTCCTACAGAAGTCACCTGGCGGGAGCTTTAACACAGAGCTAAAGATTCCATTTTGTATGAGATGTGGCCCAGGCATCTGTCTTCATTCTTTAGGCTTCCATGGTGCTGTTAATATGCATCTAAATCTCAAAACTACTAGTGCGTGCCAGGCAGTGTTTGCGGCTTGACAAGTCCTTGTAAATAAACACCATTTTATTGCACTAACATATCCCTTTGAGTCATTAGATATTAAGCTGCACAGAACCTCAGTGATCAGAGGTGTTGTTGGACTAGCACCCTTAACAAAGCCGTGAGAGTATTCATTGGTTATAATGCCACTAGTGATCCTGATATTTACTTATATCGCCTTCACATTTCCTCTTCACTTACCTTTCTGCAGTAGTTGAAACTCATTCGCTCAGTTATTAGTTCATGCATGAAAATTAAAGTCCCAGAGAGAGAGAGCTGCCTCTGGGTTGGTGATCTATTTCTGGGAAACAAACAACCCAAACACTTAGATGTATAGAATGACACGCATTATCCCAGCCCCTGGGGGCCAGGCGTCATCCGTCTCACTGTTGCGCACAAGGTGAATCAGGATTTCAGCCTACCTCTGTGGTCCCGGCCAAACGCAGCACAGGGGAATGCGGTTGCTGGAAGATGTTGGACTGGAGGGCGCAGCGCCTTGCTGGAGGCTGCCCTCTGACCCTAGCCTGCTGGCGCGCTCCATCAGAGACAACCCATCATTTCTGCCGTATTCTGTGGTTAGAGCAGGGCACTAAACGTATGTATAACATATGACACGTGACATACATGATAGCATATATATGATATGTAGATGTATACATGTGGGCGGAGACCAGGCGATGCCCACCATACGTGACAGGGAGCAGGCTGCACTTGGCTGGACTGTGCTTGTTGCTGTCGAGGCCCGTGTGCAGGGTGGGGACGTCTGGTCGACCTGTGGGCTTCACTGAGCTCTCAGAAGTGAGTCATATACACTGTGATTGAGGCTGTCTCTAGGCTTCCTCTGAAAAGACCAACAGCAAGCCTTGACCGCGTTATCAGGGGCATGAGTTTGGGAGTTGTGTCCAACCAGCTAGGAGCTCCCTTCATTTTGGGGATATTTCCATCAAGGACTGATTTCTTCCAGCAGCAAGAAGCCCAGATGGAGAGCTTTGACTCCACGGTAAATGAGGCACAGGCCTGAAATACAAGCCAGGAAGGGTTTGTCCTGTGTCCTGGTGCAGGAGGGCTGTGACCCCTGCATAGAACCCCCCGTTTCCTTCTCAACTATGCAAATCCAAATAGGAAGTCTGTGTCTAGGTCAAAAGTTAAAAACATACCTGATGGAATTGTTAGTGTGTTTGTCTGAGAAGTTGACCCTAAGGAGTCATTAATCAAAAATTAGAAGTTTTGAATGAAAATTTAATGTTTTAAATTTTGGTTGGCCTCCTTAAATATCCTCAAAAAGAATTTTAAATTTAGATCTGGAATTTTAGGCTGCATGTAGTAGTAATACACACAAGGGAAACACATTCCCATAATACTGTCATCAAAATGCTAAAAAATTAATGTTATGTTGAAGCTGTTCTCATGACAATTCTTACGTGTAGACTTTTATTCATCGATATTCCAAAAAAAGAATTTTATAGAAAGATCTGATGTCCTTTATCTTTTTTTTACAAAGGCTCCTCACTGTCCCATTTTGGCCTTTTTATCACCTTGTTTATATGGCTTCCCACATGTCGGAGGTGTGGTTTTGGTATTGGGATATCTCCGGAGGATCATCCTTTTGTGTGGCTGTTCTTCATTAATAAACCAGACAGCCGTTTCTGTTTTTATCCAGCATGTTTCCCAGGAAGACTGAGGGAAAGTCTTTGCCAGTACACTTGTTATGAAGCGATTATGAAACCATTAAATTAGCCAGGAGACCGGCTACAGCACGAGGTCAAACCTACAGGGTGCAAGTGGTAACAGTAAAGACAATTTTATAGCACTTAACAGTTTTAAAAAGGAGGTTGTATTCTGCAGGTCAAGTGATGTGTTTGGAAGTCTTAAATAGTGATCTCAAAAAATGATATCTCCTTTTGTGCACACCTTTAATTGTTGCGGAAGATCATCCTGCACACATACACTTAAAATTATCCATAAGCATTTAATTAATCTTTCAAAGAGTAAAGTAAGTGAATGATTATTCCAAGAACTGGCATGCAGGGCACAGTGTTTTAAAATGACCATTTCCAAGGACAGTCATCAGTATGCAGTCCAGGAATTAAATTTCGTAGTTGTAGTTTTGTTTTTCTGACTTTTTTCTCTCTAAAGATTACTTTTTCTGATTCTTAGATTACTTCTTCTGATTCTTGTTGTTCTCTATTTCAACTCTCATTAGAAAATAGATGAGAAAATTGCATCGGTCAGCTTTGGTTGCAGAAGAGACATAAATTGTGCACAGCTCCTGGAGAGCGGCTAATAAAGGTGCCGTCCAACAGTGAGGAGCATCCTGCAGGAAAGTAGATGGATTTTCCTCTCAACATAAGAATATTCAGTTTAAAATTTTTAGTAAACTTAAGCTTACTCATGTTTGGCAGAGGATCTAGACAGTAATGTCTGCTGTTGGGGAGTGCCTCCGGGAGCCTTGCTGAACACCCCATTTACTTCTGAGCTGATCCTCATTATCTTCCCCCACAGCTCAGAGCTCAGAAGCACAGGGTAACTCCCTGGAACCTCACTGGAGGCTGGATAGGACCCAGGTTTGCTTGGCTTCCAGCTGATCTTTTTTTTTTTTTTTAAGATTTTATTTATTTATTTGACAGAGATAGCAACAGCAGGAACACGAGCAGGGGGAGTGAGAGAGGGAGAAGCAGGCTTCCCGCCAAGCAGGGAGCCCGATGCGGGGCTCGATCCCAGGACCCTGGGACCATGACCTGAGCCGAAGGCAGATGCTTAACGACTGAGCCACCCAGGTGCCCCCCAGCTGATCTTATATCCTATTGTATTTCACTTGTTGGAAGCATCATGTTCAAGAATCTCTCTGAAGTCTTAAGAGTTTTCTAACCCGCTCTCCATCACCGGCAAAGCAGTGGGTTTCTGTAGTTGGGATTCCCAGGGAAGGGGGTCCTCAGTAAATGTCCTGAAGTCCCTCCCGTCAGAGGAGAGCTTGCAGGGAACAGCAGGGAAGACTTTGCAGTTGGCTCAGCTGCATTTCAGCAAAGGGCAGGGGGTCTCTAAGAGCTGGGGGGGCAGGTCAGGAGAGGAACCCTGGGCCAACTGTGGGACCCAAAGTAAAAGTGAGCTGTCTCTCTCTTTGGGTAGGCTTTAGTTTTGCAAGTGGAAGCAGACCCAGAGATGTGGGGCTCCTGCCTGGCATGGAGGCCTGAAGTCAGGGGCACCATGTTCCTTGATGTCTGCATTCCCAGGGGAAGGCTCCAGGTCCCCAAGAAAGACAAACCTGGGCTGTGGACTTGGCAGCAGGCTCTTAACAGGGTTTGCATCTCAAAGGGATTTATAATTAGGTTTTCTAATGCAGATGCTCTGTGGATAGGAGACTGGGGAGAGGTCTAGGGGAGCCTGAACTGTGTCATAGCAAATCACTGACCTCACATTGACTGAGTTATTATTTCAAAAAGGCACTCCTAAAACACCGGGAATGAGCCACACATGGAGAATTAAGGTCACTTACATCACATTAATAGCACATTATTTGTTGTGAGGCTGAACAGTTTGTGTTACAGAAAGTAAAGATATCTCTGAAATCCTTTTGTGTTCTGTCGTGGGCTATCTCAGGTTGTTCAAAAGCTATTTTTAGTTCCTCCCATTTCTTACATACAGAGCTCAGCTCACTGGTTTGAGTCATAAACACGTTACTCCTTGAAATTCCTCAGAATTGCTCTAAATAAATAATTCAAAAGAGTCAAATTGCTATGTGGGTGAAAATATTTAATGTGAGCTGGATCTTAGCTCACACTGACCGTCCCACTGCTCAGCATTGCCTTAAAGAAAACGTGCTTTTGTGCAAACCTGTAATGACGTAGTGTGAGCTGAGGATGTGTGTGCAGCCTCCTCCTCAGGTCTGCATTTGAAAGTTCAAAAACAGGCTCAGAGAGAAGTAAATGGCCGAGGTCGACAGCTAATAGTTGGCAGAGGAAGGTTTCAGGTCTTGATGGATCTCAAGCCTATGAAACTGCGGGCTCCCCAGTTATCCCAGCGACAGGAGAGAACGGGACTGGCCGTCCCACTGACCTCCTCGCTGGACAGACGCTTCCTGAGGGGGTCGTGTTTGGTCAACAGTCTTTGATGGTTACACTCAGTAGTTCCAGACAGAATTTCTGAAAGCGTGCTCACTCTTTCTGGCTTATGACATGTCATTTTATTTACTGAATGGCTTGTTTCCCAGGCTGAAGTGAAGGATCCGGGGGGGCTCCAGAATCCAGGTGCAGTCTGTGTTCCCAGGTTCATTTCGAATGAGGAATGCAGGCACGGTGCACAGGCCACACCGCCCACACGCACACGCATGCGCACGCACACACCCATACGCACGCACACACACACCCATGCGCACGCAACCCATGCACACGCACGCCCACGTGCACACCCACACACGCACACCCATGCGCACGC
>NW_023270277.1:594917-611014 GCF_011800145.1 Mirounga leonina
CTGGTTTGGCTGGATGGCCCACCTGGATCAAAATATCTCAAAATCACAGTGAGAAGCCCCCACACCTGGGCAGCTGGGGTCATTCCCGCCCCCACACCTGAGTGGCAGTAAACACGGTCCCGCCGGCCGCCCGGCATCCCTGGCAAGGACGTCTGCCCTCCGTCCTCTTCGCTGGACAAGGTGGTGCTGGCTGAGCCTGCACAGAGGAACAGCGCAGGGCAATGTGGGCACGTTGGGGCGTGTGCTTCTGTGTGTGCACGTGCACGTGTGTCCTCCAGTGTGTGCGCATGTGTGCTCCTGTGTGCACATGGAAGGTGTGTTGGAGGGGCACTGCGGGCCGGCAGGCAGCCCACATGGGCAGGGAGAGCAGACACTGGCCAGGCACCGCCCTGCCGCCCACAGCTCTGCGCACCGGATCTCTGAGACCAGTGCGGCCTCGAGCCGCCGGCGGCGTCTGCTGTATCCAGAAAGGACTCAGGAAGGAAGTGCAGCCGCAGGGTCACTCTGCTCTGACCTTTGCTCTTGAAGGTGTCTCTAAAGCGTTCATTCCGCATGGTCAGGAGCGCTGGGTTAACATTTGTCAATCCTGAGTGAGGGTCCTGGTCCTGCAGCCTCTGAAGTATTGTGAGCAGGGGGTCCTCTTCCTTGGGACGGAGCTAGGTTGTGGGGGGCGCTGCAGTGCCCTGGGAGCTCAGGGTCACTTGCGGTTAGCGCCCATGTTCTCTTCATTGTTTGCTGGCTTTATGCCGAACTGGAGCACGAAGGTCTCCTGACTTTATCTCTGTTTTTCACGTGAAACATTGAAGAAGCAGCTGTGGTGACCAGAATTTTTTTTTTTTTTTTTTTAGATTTTTATTTATTTATTTGACAGAGAGACACAGCCAGAGAAGGAACACAAGCAGGGGGAGTGGGAGAGAGAGAGCAGGCTTCCCGCCGAGCAGGGAGCCCGATGCAGGGCTCGATCCCAGGACCCCGGGATCACAACCTGAGCCGAAGGCAGACGCTTAAGGCCTGAGCCACCCAGGCGCCCCGGTTACCAGAATTTTAAGTGAAAGGTGCTTTTGGCTGTAATTTACTTAAAATCATGTTTATTTGGGGCTGGTTTCCCCAGCAGCCATGTTGGAGGACAACCTGCTCCTGAGTGTGCCCCCAGCTGTGGCTGGCCGGGGTCACAGCCGTCCCCCACAGGCTGGCAGCCAGGTCCCAGTCCAGGCAGCTCTGGGACATCTGCAGTGTCGGGTCCCAGCCCTCGGTGGGGACCCCTGTCCCCCACTAACACACTACCCACTCTGCTTTCCAGTTCTGGCTCGCTGAGGATTACTGGCTGCACGCGGACTTCGGCCTGGGGCCTCACGGCCTTGAGGACACGCAGCCCTACTGCTTCAGTGTCCTGGTCGGCCACGGCCAGAGTCGCCTGTTCAGCGTGGAGCTGGGGAGTGAGCTGGCTGTGTGGGAGAGGTCTTTCCAAAGAGCTACTTCCATGGAAGTTCAGAGAAGCGGGGTAAGCGACTCCCAGCTTTTGAGGGGAAACCTATGTGGATGCCTCACCTTGCAGTTCAGTGCTCAGGCATTTGTTCCAGAAAGAAATGAATCTTTTAAAGTCGAGTGTGCTCCCCTGGGTCACCAGGTCCAAGCGAGTGTGTTTGGCTGCTGACGGGGTCACAATGGGGAGGAGTGAGGGGGTTTTGCATCTCTACATGTAATGTGCGGGGAGAGCCACTTGCTTCCCTCTGTGGGGCTCAAGGGACAGCACACCCACGTTCCTGTTTAGCGAGGCTCCGACAGACTGTTCTCTGCAGACAGCGCGTGAGTAATCCGCTGTGAAGAAACCCGGATGATGGTCACGTTACGGCACGCAGTGGCCCTTCCTGTGTGTCTTAGTGATCCAGAGGAGAATACAGACTGGGCCTTCTCAGCACAGCAGGTGAATCACTCACACACTTGGATATGTGTCGATGGAAAGCGTCAGGAAGAAGGTATTTCAATCCTTACCATCATGAACCATCATGAACCCCTTCACGGGGAGGCCACCCTATGAACCAGAGGCAAGAAATCAGTGACGTGATGCATCAGGGAGGGGACTTAGCCACCCGACAGCGCTGGGCTCATCCGGCCTCGCGTCCGTAACCCTAAGGCTGTGAGCTCAGCCGCGGAAGACCGCCCCCTCCCTCAGACACGTGTGTTTGGAGTGGGAAGATCCTGGTTGCCATCTGCTCTCCTGGTTGGTGCACTGGCCGCCACAGGCCCGGGGGCCTCCCTGTGAGGGTCTAAGCATCACCGCCACCCGTGGGTCCACGTGGTGAGGTCACACTCAGATGTTTTGTGGAGACCAACGTCACAGTTTCTTCTGCGACCCTCCTCTTGAGTGGAGCAGGGCATCCTGGAATTCGGTTCTGAAGCTCACGGACCTGCTTGCTGCAGGAGGATGTGGGAGGGTCCTGAGGCACCAAACACCGACTCCCTGATCTCGGGGACCTGCTCGGACTCGTAGCAGCTGTGAGCAGCTCAGACCCCCTGAACACAGCTGAAGTCTCAGAGCGCGAGTGACAGCCCCTGTTGGCCCAGGTGAACTTTACGTTCTTACCTCAGGCGAGCATCACTCCACGGCGTCCACGGCGTCCACGGCTGTGCTGCAGGCAGGGGGCCATCTGAGCCCCTGGGGGAGACACCCTCCAGGAGACACACCATGATGTTCCGCAGTAGAGGGAGGCTGCAGGACCCACTCATCCCATGCCTGTCATAACACAGTGAGGGTCCCAACCATCCTGGGTGGATTCCATTCTCTCTTCTCCCTTCCTTGTGTCCAGAGCAAGGGGTCTGGGCTCGGGGACACCGTGCTTTCATAGCCGGAAATCCCTCCAGAGGAAGTGGCTTCTCCCTTTGCAGAGTCCTTGGTACTTGGGGCAAGTAGGAAGAAGGGAGAAGGCCAGGGGGCAGTCTGTAGAAGAGAGGACGTGAAGTCTGGATTAGGACATGGCGGGCAGTGTGCCTGGCAAGCTCTGGGGGAGGCATTTTCAGTTATCCAGGATCAAGACAACGAGGATCTCTTCGTGGGTAGTGGGGGCAAGGATGAGTGTGGTTGTGACGGTGACCATCCGGTGATGTGAATAATGGGCCAGATTGTGCCATGGGTGCTCCTGGAGAGAGTGGGATCACCTTGTGCAGGAGGGAAAGGTCTCCCAAGGCCTCCCAAGTCTGAGAATCCTCATACCCACTTGAGCCTTTCCAAGACACAATCCCACGGGGTTTCCTCGCCCCCAGGTGCTGACGTCCAGCGCTAGAGCCTCGGTTTTCTGGACTCGGAGGTGGGAAGGAAGGAGGATATCCTCTGGAAGGTGGTGGATCAAGTCTTGGCCTGACCTGTTTCTCCCTCCGTGAACGTGGGCAAAATAGCTCTCCAAACACCTTTACTTAATCTGTAAATTAAGGACTCGAGTATGCACACCAGAGCCATTATGGAAACTGTTAATTTGAATGTGTGCCCTGTGCCAAGCTGTGTGCTGTTTGTACGCACTGTTAATCTTTTAAAGTGCATCTAAGATGTGATACTGTTTTCTTTTTCCTTTCACTGATGAGAAGACTCCGTTTGCAAGGACTGAGTGGCCCCTCCAAGGTCACTCGGAGATGAGCCACGTGACCAGTGACCAGCCCCACCCCGTCTCTATGCCGAAGCGTGTTCTCCCCTGCAACACGCTGCCTCCAGCGCAGAGGAGGGGGGCGTGTGCGAGAGGCGGCCCAGGGCAGGCGGGCTTCTCGACTGGTCAGTGCTGCCACCCCCGTCCTGTGTCTGCCTGATTCAGCAGCTTCTCTCCTGTGTTCAGACTTTGATTTGACGCCAGCCCGGATCCCAGCTTTAAAGCTCGACAAGGTTTACATGTTTATCATTTGGACGACATTGGTTGCCTTCTCTGTGTTCAGCAGGCTGCAGGCCGACGGTTTCCTGCATTAATCTCCTTATTCGTGCTTCTCCGTAAGGATTTCTGAAAGAGAGGTCTGGATTTACACTCAGGGCACGTTTCTCCCCAGTAGTTTCTCAGTGCACCTTATCTGGGCTCAGTGCTGTAGAAGCTGGGTGCTTGCCTCCCACCCAGCTCTAGCTCAATGACATTCTTAAACTATAATATTTTAAGTCATACTTATATTACAAATCTCCTGCAGGCATCTGAAATCCAGGTGTCCTACACATGCACAACTGAATGGCGAACTTCCCTGGTTGGGGCGTCTGGGGGGCTCAGGCGGTTAAGCATCTAACTCTTGGTTTGGGCTCAGGTCTTGATCTCAGGGGTGTGAGATTGAGCCCTGAGTCGGGCTCCACACTCAGCGGAGTCTGCTTGGGATCCTCTCTCTCTCTCTCTCCCGCTGCACCCCCTCCACCACTCGCGCTCTTGTTCTCTCTCTTTCAAAGATAACAGAAGAACTTCCCTGGCTGTGTGTGTTGTACCACCCCCCGGGCTCAGGTGCAAGGGTGGGTGTCATGCTGTACATTCTTCAGATGGTTTTACCCGGACGTCAGCACCGTTTTTTCTTTCTTACTAAAATGTACTCATCATGTGCGCATAATGCTTTGTAATGTGCAAAATGTTGTACATTTTATCCACATCAATCCGTCTAATTTTTTTTTACTTATCCCAGCAATATCTTCTTAGAATTTAAGAAAAACAGAAAATCTCTTTCCTCATCACAACATGCGGTATCAAGTCTCTGCATCTGGCCGGTTGCCTGTGGCCACAGTGGCGGGAATCCCCTGCCTTGCACTACGATGCACTGGGACTGTAACTGTCCTGATAACAGGGCTTCCCGCAGATGCACCAGCTCTTCCCATTTCCACCCCACTGAGCTTGGAGTTTCAGGTGTTTGCTTAGAACGCCTCCCCTCCTGGTTGTAGATGCAGCGGCCTTCTGTTCACCTTCCCTGGAGGAGGGCGCTTCTCCCCCAGCAGTGGGATGACCGTAGCGTCCCCCCTTGGGTCTGATTTTGCCAGATTAGGTCATGAACCCAGTGGATTAACATGCTTGTCAGGGAATGCTGTCTGCTGACCAGTGTCCACTCTGGGGCCAGGGGTGCGGTTAGCCTCCCTCCAGGGTAGAAGAGGGGTGGACACCTTAAGCTCAGTTAGAGGAAGCTATTACCAGCCGGCCACAGGGGGTTGGTGGCTGGCTTATTTCAAGATGACTCAGCCATTCTCGCTGGTGCCGTATAAGAAATGAAGTGACATCTACGTAGGCAGCCCAAGTCGCAGGAGTGTGACCCATCCGTGGAGGTTTACCTCAGTCACGACTCCCTGTATTCCAGACATCATGTCCTTCCAACAGGAGATTTTCCGATTCCAGCCGCGTTTAGGGGTCACTTGTCCTGTGCTGTCACCTGCAGGTGGGGCAACGTGTGAGCACCACCCGCCCACTGTGCGCTGGGGACTGTCACCACGCGGGGGCCGCGCAAGGTTAGCTCCTCCAGATAGAACTCGCGCAGCCGGGAGGAAATGCACTTTGCAAGGAGTTAAAGTCTCTCTTCCAGCCAAGCTGTCTTCAGACCTCAGGTGCACCCAGCCCGCGAAGCAGAGAGACTTTCCCAAGTCGGGGTGAGTGAGAGCATGTGGGTTTGGGGCTCCCTCTCGTCTATCCTGTGCAAGGCACCTGCGTCCAGAGCTGAGTCAGAAACAGAAGCCACAGAGAAAGAAGGCCAGGATGTTCTGACCCCCAGAGCTGTTTAAAAGTAGGATGGACCGTTCTGGGGAGTAGTGAGTGCCCTGTCATCAGAGGCATCCAAACAGAGTCTTGCTTCTCAGGGACTTTGCAGAGAGGAAAATGCTGCCCGCAGGCTGGACTACACAACCTCTAATATGAGAGCAGATTGCCTAGGATATTGGCAACGAGCGTGTCCATAAAACATTACAAGCACAAGGAAATGTGCTGAGAAACGTGACCCACCTGAGTGGGCTGGCGAAGCAGGGAGCCAAACTTAAGGAATTGCTCGCATATTTACTTATCAAGTCAGCAAGCTCCTCGTTTGAGGGTTTTGAAATGGCAACAGGCATACGGAGCATGGGTCTGCCATTCGGACGAAGAGCCACGTGCCGCGGGAAGGAAGCGCTGTGGAGGATTCTGCGGAGGACTGGAGGACAGGCCTGCAGCCGCCGCTTCTCTCAGCACCGCCTCCTGGGGGGCGTCACGATGCCTGATGGTGTCCGTGGCCCCTCACGCGCCGTCCTGTCTTCTGTGGGCGTCTGCCCGTGCGCCCCACGCCCGCCCACGCTGAAGGGAGCCCCTCTGGGCGGGCATCTGCGCACGCACCCTGCCGCAGGGCCTTTGTCCGTGGGCTTTGCTCCCCTCCACACATGTGCAGGCTGGTTCCCCATACCTCTCCACGCACTGACCTAGCAAACCAGGAGCCAGATCAGAGCTGCTGACCTGAGGGGGCATGCGGGGTTTTCCGGGATCAGGGCTGAGACCAGAGCCAGCAGCTCCTACGGCTTGGTTCCAGCATTTCTCCGTTGACCGCACGGCCTGTCGTACACACTTTCATAGTAATGGCCCCTACGGCCCCGTTCAGACGGGTGATTCAGGGCAGTCTTGTAATTCGGCCTGCGTTCCAGAGGTCATTATTATGTGTGGTGATTTTATGATAAGAAACACGAAATCAGGGAGCGTGTGCTCTTGGCCTCTGCCTGGGTGTCGCTCAGGACACAGGTGGGAAGTTGATTCTGATGGCGGTTAGCGGCTGGGGCTCAGCTGGGGCCCCCATGCCACCCCAGGAGCTGCATGAGTGGGCACTCAAGAGGGCAAGCCTGTGCACGTTCATGAATGTTTCTCTCTGGATTCACACTGTTAACCAGAATTTTTTTCTGTCACGTGACCCCGAACCATTTTTGCTTTATTATCCTCTCTGCACAGATAAAAAGCATTTGGACAATCATAAACATTTTAGTTTTTTGGAGATGGGAATGAATTGCTGCAGATATTTTCTGGAATACTTCAAATCACAGCAAAGACAGACCTAAGGGGACAGTAGTGGGTCCAGGAACCTAGTTTTCCAGGGAAATACTGGGAGCTTATGGGTCCCCTAGTCACAGCCTTCGTCCGAGAGCACCCACGCCCGTTTACACCCAACGAGCTGCCCTCCCTGCACTCCCTGCAGCCCCACTTGGCGGGCCAGTGGAGGAGACTGGCCTCTGCCAGCAGGAGGTGAGGTCCCAGAGCCCCTGGGGTTGGCACAGGGTCCAGCAGTGCCGAGGCCTGGAGGCGGCCCTGGAAGTATTTTGGTCCCAGGTCCCCGAGTCAGTCCCCAGCATTTCCTTTCCCATTCCCTCATCCACGCAGACTACGCCGTGCTGTGGTCAGCTTGGTGTTTTAACCCCCGTCTTCTCGGTAAGCTGAGGCTCGAGAGCACGGCCAGTGACGGGGACAAGTGAACTGGGTGTGTGGCCAGAGGGTGATCTGTTCAGGCAGACCAGGTGTGTAGCACCTAGCTCATCTGCCCTCGAAAGTGCTCCAGAGAGCATGAGAGCAGGTGCTCCCACCTGTCCACTTCCTCCCCTGGAGCCAGCATAGTTCTTACAAACGAACACGTGAAAGGTAAGATCGTGACTCTCAAGAAAATGTAAAACGAACATGTGCTCAAAGATTTTATTTAACTTAACTCCTCCATTAATGAGGGAAGTCAGAGGTGGTTTGAGCAGTCCAAAGAGCCCTTGAGAAGAAAGTCCCCGAGCATAGGCACTGCATCCAGGATGCTTCTGGATGCCATTGCTGGGTAGACAGAACACGCACTTGATGACCTCCAGCAGCCTCGTGGACCGACCTTGGAGCTTGTTTGTTCCACCAGACAGCAGCTTCCATCTCTAGCAGACGAAGATAACCAAGTTAACTTCCACCTCTGTGGAGCTGAGCATGGCCCCGTCCGTGGAAAACCGGGTCAGGACTGCCCCTGCGGACCTGGTCACCTCCACAGAGTACCTTGAGTTTCAGAAAAGGTCTCTGATCATTTCTCCTTTTTGCTCCCAAAGAATCTCCAAAGACCGTTTGTTCTCCCTTGTTCTCCTGCCTGTCCTGAGGGGAGACGTTAGGAGAGGCCGGAGCACTGACAGATCTGGGGCCAGCGTGGGGCGCTCTGCAGCCCTAAGTCCCAGAGTACTGAGCCACCGCCGAAGCCAGAGGACTAACCTCTTCTGATAAACCTGAAACCAGCAACAGGCGGCCTAAACCGAAGTAAGCAAAGGAAATAAATCAGAGGAAAAATCAGTGAACTAGAAAACCCAAGAAAAACAGAGAAAATCAGTGAACTAAAATAAGATTCTATAAAATAAAAATGAATGAAGGTCTTGTCAGACTGATAAGAGAGACACAACTTACAGCATTAAGAACAAGGTAATATCACTACCAGTTACACGGATACTTAGGAAGACAGTAGGGGAACATTATATACACAACTTCTAAAAATTGGCACTAAATCTGACAGCCTGGACGAGGGGGACAAACGCCTTGTGAGACACAAACCACCAGAGCTCCCTCAAGGGGAGATAAGTAACCCAAAGAGCACTATGTGGTTTAAGAACTGAATTTTTGCTTAAATCCCTCCCCATGGAGGACATTCCAGTCCCAAATAGAGTCATTGGTGAACTGTACTAAACAGTAAAAAAAAATAATAATTCCACACAAACTAACCCAGAAAACTGGGAGTGGGGGGCAATGTTTTCAGGCATCCAAGAGGCCAGCGTCCCCCGATACCAGTATTAGACAAGGACACGGGAAACAAAAATGCACTTACAGACCGTTGTCCTTTATATTTATGTACATAAATACTCTAAACACAATTTTACTTGATAAAATCCAATAACTTCTATAAGAGGAAGAATATATCAAGTAAAAATTATCCTAGGAAAATACAGTTGGTCTTATAATCAATCAATTTAATCTATCAGGCTAACAATTTAAAAGAAAGAAATCATGTCATCATTTCAATAGACCCAAGAAAATATGTGACAAAATCCAGGATCATACCAGCAAAGTAGGTGTGGAAGAAATTTTCCCTAACCTGATAAAAAGGCATTCATCATTTACAAAATTGCCCACAGGTAACATCCGACTTAATGGCGAAAGACTGAACACTTTTCCCCCAAGACTGAGCATAAGGCAAAGATTGCCCTCTCATCACTTTGGCTAACACTTGACTAAAGGCTGTAGCCAGGGCCACCAGTCAAGAAGAAGTAATAAGAGACATCCAGATTGGAAAGGAAAAAATAAAACCATCTTTATCCACAGATTTCATGATGTTCTCAACAGAAACTCAGATGGAATCTGCAAGAAAAGTCAGTTCAGCTACAGGAAAAGGTTGCAAGATAGAAGATCAATATAGAAAAATCAATTCCTCTTCCTGATACAAGGAACAATTAAAAATATTTATAACAGCATCAAAAACATGAGATAATTTGGATAAACCTGAAAAGATGCAAAAGACTTGTAACAGAAAACTACAAAACATTGCTTGAGGGAGCGTAAAGGAAAGCTGGGTAGGTGGAGAGCCGGACTTTGTTCACGGGCCCGAAGACATAATAGTGTCACTGTCTACTGTCATTGATCTCTACATCAGATGCCAGTAACATCCTAGCAGGCTTCTATGTGGAAATGGACAGGATGATCTTCAAATTCATATTAGAAATGCAAAGGACTCAGTATCTCCTAAATAACTTCGGAAAAGAAGAACAAAATTGAATGACCGACAGCACCTATTTCAAAAATGATGGAAAATGTGGAGTAGTCATGACCGTGTGCTGTTGGCATAAAGACGGACAAGGAGGTTTTAAGGGGCAGAATCCAGAAGTAGATCTACACATACATAGACAATGTTGTTTGACAGACATGGATGATAATTCAGTGGGGAATGAATAGTCTCTGGAACGGGTCATGCTGGAATAATCGGATATTTATGCCAAAAAATGGGCTTCATACCTCACACCACCTACAAATGTTAACTCAAAATGGGTCATAGAAGTATAAATGCAAAACTATAAAAATTCAAGAAGAAAATATTAGGTAAAGTCTTTATGACCTTTAATGATGCAAAAATTTCTCAGATACAAAAACCAAACCACAATCTATATAAAAAGATACTTAAGGCAATTTGGACACTTCATCCAAATAAAAAACCTGCTCTTATTTGCAAGACAACTGTTAAGAAACATGAAAATGATGCCAAAGTGTGGGAGGAAAATATTGGCAAGGCATACATCTCATAAAGGGCCTGTATCTATAATGTGTAAAGAGATCTCAAAGCTCAATAAGAAAAACCACCAAGCCAACACAAAAATTGGGCAAAATTTTTTAATAAACTTCATGAGAGAAGGTATATAGACAGGAAATGAGCCCATGATAATACCCTCAGGATCATTAGTAGGGAAGTGCAAACTGAAACAGTGAACCACCCAGCACGCCTCTTAGCACGACGAAAATTTCAAAGACCAGCGGTAGGTACCGCATGTAGGTGCGAATGTGGAGGAATGGGCACGGGGGCACGCCCCTGGCACGGGCGGTCTGGCAAGTCCTGGCGTTGAAAAGCACCCGCCATAAGACGCGACCATTCCACTCCTCGCCTTGTTGTGCACAAAAGCCTTCGTACCCGCTAATACCCAAATCCCAAAACAACCCAACCGTCCATCAGCCTGGGACTGATGAAATATTTGGTATGTCAGCACAGTGGGATGCCCTCCGTCGGGGAGGAGAATGAGCAGCGTGGAAGACACTCAGCGTGACGGTCTGAGAGTACATTCTGTGTGATTCACGCAGCAAACGTGTTCGTTCTGATGAGGTCCGGTTTTGGGATTTCTTCTTTTATGGCTGTGTTTTTGGTGTCGGTGCCAAGATCTCGAGAGTTCGTTCCAGGTCCGGGAGGTCCTGTCCTGTGCCGTCTTCTGAAAGCTGATGCAGGAGCGCCAGCCGGATGGAAGGTGGGTCCGCCCCGTCTGTGAACCCCGTGCACACTCGGCTCCACGGTGAGCGAGCCTGCACCGGAAAACAAGGAAAGGAAGGGCTGCTGATGCTCCCGTCCGCTGTGGCAGGACTTTCTTCGAGGCGGGTCCGGCTGTGAGGTGGGAAAGGGCAAGGCTGGGGCTGTCCTCAGAGAAGGAAGCGCAGAGCAGATCGGGCTGGACAGTGTCTGGCCCCCCACACGACCACCCAGTCAGAAACGGGGTGAAATGGTTTCCAATCAGTAACACTCCCTCTGACACTTTGTGACATGAATTTGATTTACAGATGACATTATTAAAAACCATGATGATTTCACTCATCAAATGTCATTAATCAGCACATTTTTGAGAAAACCTAGAGATGTCCCTTTTAGTTCCAGCCAAATCTGGAATTACTTTCAGGTGTGTAAATTTCAAAACGTCGCCTGCCCTTCACCCACTTAACCTCATATTGGGGCAACTGGGCACCATAATCAGGCATTCTGCCTTCCTTACCACAGGACTCCGGGGCCCCACATGGCCCCCAACCCCAGGGCCCCCGTTTGATCTCGTTTTAGATGTTCTCATTTGTCACCCCCAAGAGCATCACTCCTCTCTTGTTGCTTCCTCTTCTTCCTGGTCGGGCGCCCAGAAAACAAGGCCAGACGGATAAGGATGCCGTCAAATAAGAGCAGACAACACCAAGGAAGGATTTAAGAGCCTTTCCATAAACGTGACCTACACACGGGCTGCTGTCGTTTTTCCGAAGCCTATTTGCTTCTCTCAGTTTCTGGCTGTGGTTGCGTTATTCCTGTCACCAGGTGAGGCTCTTCCGTTCCCTCCATCTGTGGAGCGTCCCCCACGTGCCACACACTCTCCCGGATGTCCTCAGCCGGGGGACTGAGACGCAGGAAGGCGCTCTCCCCCGCCCCCCGGCCGGTCCCAACTTCCCTCCCACCTGGCTGGTAGCTGCAGTGCAGGGTTTCAGAGGTGCTGTTCGCTGGGCATCCCAGGGAACGTGACATTACGAAGGCGTTCTCGCTAGCCCTAAGTGGTGTGTGTGCACGCACACGAGAGAGATGTGCTGCCTTCTTAATACGTTTTGCATTTGTAGGAGACTGAGAAGTAACCTTGAATAAGTCATGTAACTTTCTTAATTATTGGTTTCCTTCTTCCTAACATGATTACCATTTTCTTTTGGAACGGTGTTACGAAGTCTAATTAATTGATGTTTGTAAAGCACTTGACATTGAAATATGCACAACATAATTTCCTTAAGTGCTTAAATTAATCTTCCAGATACATTTTTAAGAAATCCCAAGCTTGAGTTATTAAAAACAAAACACTAACATCAGTGAGAGTTTTGGAACACCATGTGGAATACTACAAATATGCTTTATCATTTCTCCTGGAAAAAGTAAACCCAGAGGACCTAAGAGACAATCAAGTGAAATATTAAATAACACCTGGATTAGAATAGATTTATGGGATCATTAAAAGATAATTATTGGTTCATTACCAGAAGCACCAGTTTAATTAAACAATTAAGTTTCAGATTGTTTTTTTTTAAAGATTTTTATTTATTTATTCATGAGAGACAGAGAGAGAGAGAGGCAGAGGGAGAAGCAGGCTCCCAAGGAGCAGAGAGCCCGATGCGGGACTCGATCCCAGGACCCTGGGATCATGACCTGAGCCGAAGGCAGACGCTCAACAATCTGAGCCACCCAGGCGCCCCGGATTGTTTTCATTACTCCCAGGAAGCTTATTGCAATTCCAATTCACCTGGTGGTTTTGCAGCCAGATTTCAGTGAAAACCATCAATTACTCTTTAAACGTTTTTCTTTCCTTAAATGTACAGCATTCCCACAAATGACCCGGAGGGGTCTGGCCTCTGGTGGGAAGCCCTCCATGCCTCCTGTCGAGCATCTTTCCACCTCTCCTTACAAGAAGCCCCAGGGTGGTCACATGGGACTCATGCCACTTTCAAGCCTCATCTGAATTCATGTTAAAATTGAGTTTTTCCTTTAAATTGTAATTCATTTGGTTGAACAACCTTTGTGCTAGACTCACGAATGACCTCACAGTTGACCTTGATACATTCATGTACAGACTTTCTAGAAGGATCTAACTGATCATTACTCTAATACTAACATTTCGTTTCTTAGGCTTATTTCTGTTACACAAACTCTGCAAGTGTGATGCGTATCATTTTGTGTCTTCAAACCCAGATACGCGCGAGTAACTGCTCTGAGCTCCTGGGGTGTGCATGGACACACACACGCCCGTGAGGGCTGGAGGGAAGGGTGCGGAGCCTGACCTCCAGCGTCTGTGAGCACTTTCTGTCCAGCCGTGCTCGCCCCTAACCAAGGGTCACGTCCCTGAGCCTGGCAGATGCTGATGCGTCCCGGGCCCGTGAGTGCACCAGAGCGCCCAGCCAGCGCCACCTCCCAGTCGGGCAGAGTAACTTGGCAGATGCCAGCGTCCATCTACACCGATGGCCACTTGGATTTCTCGGCTTGAGCTGCTGTGGGAGCTTCCCGGGGTACCGCTCCTGAGAAACGGTTTGGGAAAGGCAGGTGTGAAATGGAGCAGAACACATCTGTTCAAGGACAAATTCGAGAAAACAGTTTATTTTCAGCCGACCTTGGGAGAGGAGAAGGTAGTGAATTTGCTGAAAGTCACAGAAACATTGGATGCGACGTGTCCAGTCAAATGCAGTGAAACACCTGGAGTGTCCGTATCAGCTCTGTGCTCCTGCAGAGATGGAGCCTTTCAGCCTTAGTGGGGTGACCAGCCCACGGCCCTGTGGGGTCTCTCGGGGCAAAGATCCAGCTGCTGACACAGCAACTCTCTCTGGAGGCCCAGGGACATCCGCCTCCAGCGCAGGGACCAGCATGTGCTGGGGCTCCGTCCTCAGAGCCCGCCGCCCCCGGCCCTGACCCCGTCCCCAGAGCCGGCTCCTCCCTGGCCGGGACCCTGTCCTCAGAGCCCACCATCCCCCCAGCCCGGACCCTGTTCTCAGAGCCCGCCACCTCCCAACCTCAGAGCCGGCCTCCCTCTCTGGTGCCCTTCCTCCGAGGCACGGCGCTCAGACCAGGCGGGAAGAAGCCCTCCACTTCCAGGACTCACGCAGCTTGATGAGGGCGATCCAGGATCATCTTGCATCGCTGGGTCCTTCCTTCATCCCATCTACAACGTCCCTTCTGCCACCTAAGGAAATTTGTTCACCGGTGCTGGGGGCCTTCACCCCCCACCACAGTGTCCGTCCCATGTCCGTGTGTCTCACCGTCCTCATATCAGTATGCGTGTCTGTGTTTGATGGCAACCAGCCGTGCGTGTGTGTGCCATACGCTGTCTGC
This sequence comes from Mirounga leonina, assembly GCF_011800145.1. Lineage (NCBI taxonomy): Eukaryota > Metazoa > Chordata > Mammalia > Carnivora > Phocidae > Mirounga > Mirounga leonina. The sequence goes on from NW_023270277.1 coordinate 609,216, forward strand.
ACGTGGACAGTGAGGGTCTGGGGAATGGAAGCAGGGACGGGGATGCACCTGCTGCATGTCTCAGGGGATATGGGGACAAGGAGAGGTGGCATCCGGGTAAGCGTGCTGACGCCGGCCATGGCCTCCAGTACCTCAGCGGGAGACAACGCGAAACAGCCGGCGAGCCCCCGGGGCTGCAGGTGACCAGAGCTCAATGAGGATGCTGAGCGGGGAGACGGTGTGGGCGGCCACAGAATCCTGTTGACAAGGATGGACCGGGTCTGGTGACACCTCATCTCTGCGTTGTTTAAAAATAAGTTCTTTTTCCAATTGCTTTTTAGGCTTTTTCCTGAAATTTACAAATTTTTTTTTAAATATTTTATTTATTTATTTGCGAGAGAGAGAATGAGAGACAGAGAGCACGAGAGGGAGGAGGGTCAGAGGGAGAAGCAGACTCCCCGCTGAGCAGGGAGCCCGATGCGGGACTCGATCCCGGGACTCCAGGATCACGACCTGAGCCGAAGGCAGTCGCTTAACCAACTGAGCCACCCAGGCGTCCCGAAATTTACAAATTTTTATAAAATATTTTTAAATATTTTATACCTTTTTTTAAGAGATGATGAAAACCTATATTTTAATGGAACATACTTCCCTTTGGGGCAGCATGCTTGTTTGTGAGTAATAATAATAGTAAGAATGACAACAGACAGAAGGCACAGTCCCAGGTGTGGGAGTCTGCGTCCTGTGCTGGGAAGATGGTGAATTTCCCTTTAACGTCAGGAGGACCAGTGTTGGAATCGTCCCCGGACTGGCCATGACCTTGGGGAATTGGCCCAGAATCTCTGAGGCCCAGTGTTCCCACCTGAAAAGGAAAGATGAAATCAGCCGATTCCCAGTGCTCTTCTTTGGGTGGAGTCCCAGGTGTTCCTGATCCATGTCAGGCACCCCGCTGATCACCGTAGCACGTGCACAGGGAGTGTGTGAGGGGGTCGCTGTGTGCGTCACAGGAACTCAGAATCCCCATACACCTGTTCTGCTGGCCCCCGTGGCTGCCAGGAAGGGTAAGGCGTGTTCCTGGGTCCAAGTGTCCTGCATGGTCACACCTCAGAATGGAGTGCTGGCAATGCTGACCCAGGGCCCGGGGGGCCCAGCTGGGTGACAGGCAGCCTCTGGAGAGAGATGGGAAGTTACCAGGCCTGCCCATCATCGGCCGCACTCCCGCCCCCCGCAGGACTGTTACTACTCTCCCTCAGGCGTGTAGTACGGGAACGGGCCTTTGTGGCTCAGCGCGTGGCTACTGTTCTCTAAAGAAAAACATTTTCCAAACTCTAAAAATCTGACCTATTAACTTCTGGCCTGTTTTGGACTACCCATTCCCAAATGACCAGAAATACATTAAGTATTAAAATAGATGCGCTTATCAATGGATACCAGACTCATCCGTTGGACTTCATAGGACTACAGGAAATGCTGACCTTCCCATAGACCTTTTTGAGACATGAGAAGGGAGCATGTCATTCTCTTTTCCAAAGAGAACATATACAAACACAGATGGTTTCCCAGGAACCTCCGAGGTATGTGCACCTGTAACAAACACATTTCCATTAGTTACTGGCGTGGCATCATTGCTACGTGTACTGGTGTGACATTGTTGCTGCAGGTACAGGGGTAGCATCATTGCTGTGGGTACCAGTGTAGGGTCATTACTACAGGTATGGGTGTAGCATCATTACTATGAGTACCAGCATAGCATCATTGCTACGGGTATGGGTGTAGGATCGTTACTACAGGTACAGATGTGGCATCGTTACTATGGGTAC